>NC_056725.1:978085024-978167524 GCF_019279795.1 Protopterus annectens | reverse complement strand
TTTTTGGTAGCCACCAGAATTAAACTTGACAAGGTCTTACTATGTCTAGACAATTCAGATCCTGTATCCCAGCTCAGAAAAATAATTTCCTGAGTTACACTCATTTGCTCTCCCAATATTTCTGACAAAGTAATTTGTAGGGAATGTCTGTCAACTCAGTATACCCCAAAACATATGTTCCCAGTTACCTCTTTCTTTCCCATTGTACCTCTACCATTTGCCATCTACCTGATGAAAAATTCTTTGGAGTCTGCTTGCGGTATAAAAGTACCTATGCACACATTTCCAAACATCAGTCCTAAATCTTCTAGACTTTGCTGCATATTTCGGAACCGTGCATATGTCGTCCCATCATTTCCCTGCGAATTGCATATCCAATCTCTCTTCCCAATCTTTTATTACCTCTGAAGTAAATGTTGAAAAGAAGAGCATATATACATGTTTGTACAGGAAGGAATGTCATGTTAACCATATTTTAAATAGAGTAAGTATGCACCCTACCTATGTGTTTGACAATGTCATTAGGAATCAGGTTTTCAGAGCATCTAGGTTGAATGTGAGGGATGTAGATTTCATCAACAACTGAATAATATGAGGAATGAATTATTAACTAGAGGTTATGGGGAAAGAGATATACAGTAACAGGCACAAGAAGTAGTTAATTTGTGACATACTAAGACTAGACCTTATTATTCAGATAGATGGTCTGAAATAAAACAAACCAGTGGTAATATGCCTGAGTTAAAAGTGCCATTAAGTTTTTCAAGTGATGTGGGGTCTTATATGAACATTATACGTAAACATTGGGGGATACTAACCACTGATAAGGCGGTCACAAAATGGATAGAGAATGAACCTAAAGTTTTGTTTAGGAATCAAAAGTCTTTCAAAAGATGTTTATGTGTACCCAGAGAAAGGAAAACACCTATGGGTGGAATGGGAACTAAGCCCTGTGGCAAATGCTCATATTGTGTGTGTGTGTGTGTGTGTGTGTGTGTGTGTGTATATATACATATATATATATATATATATATATATATATATATATATATATATATATATATATATATATATGGATCACCTTCATATGCCCGAAATCGCGTTTCGCCGACACACTAATCACCGACACCAAAAGACCGACAACAAAAAATACCGACAACGCAAAACACCGAAAACCATTACACCAACACACTACACGTAAACAACACAGTACACTACATAACATATCCACTATCCCTAACCCAAACCCTAACCCTAAGGTCCGACACTACCGCACACTTACCCTACCTGCACCCTAACCCTAACTCACTTACCCACCCCTAACCCCAAGGTCCGACACTACCGCACACTCACCCTACCTGCACCCTAACCCTAACACACTTACCCACCCCTAACCCCAAGGTCCGACACTACCGCACACTCACCCTACCTGCACCCTAACCCTAACTCACTTAACCCATCCCTAAACCCACAGTCCCTCACTATCGCACACACACCCTACCTGCACCCTAACCCTAACTCACTTAACCCACCCCTAAACCCACAGTCCCTCACTATCGCACACTTACCTGTCCGCTCCCTAACACTAAATCCCTCACTCTATCGCACACTTACCGAGTCCGTCGGGTTCTCACCTTGTCGGTCATCTGAGTTGTCGGTGTTTTCGTCCCGTCGGATTCCGTGTCGGCAAAACGCGTTGTCGGGCATCTGAAGGTGACCCATATATATATATATATATATATATATATATATACAATGAATTTCTGCATCCAGATCAGGACCGGCTGTATAAATTTAAAGTACAAGCTACACGTGATACACAGCACATAGTGTATCTTGCCTACTGCGTAATATGCAACAAATTTTATATTGGGAAAACAGACTGTACACTTAAGGAGAGGATTAGAGAGCACATTTATCACATAGGTAAACAAAGCAGAAGTAATGCCTTGGTCAAACATGTTATGAATACTAAATACTCAACATAAATTCAAGTTTGTGTGTATTGCTAGGAGTTTTGTGAGTTTGACGGGGGGACATATGCAATAAAACAGAGGAAATGGAAGCTAGATGGATAGTTTTATTTAGAGCTGATATGGGACATGTTCTCAATGAACAAATACCATTGAGACCAAAGTTAGAGGCCAGACTTCTACGTAGGTAAAATAGTTGTTTTTTAAGAATGTGTATTTTAATAATGTGTATTTATGTTGTACAAAAAGTATATAAATATATATTTTAGGATTTTTTTCTTAATATTTAGTTATTTTGTGGTTACTATACAACTTTAATACTCTATAGTAATGGAATGTATATAGTCATGTGATGAATCACTGTCATGTGATGCTTGTAGCAATGTTTAAAAGTATGACTGGTTTCAGTTTGTTTTTATGCACCTGAAGAAGCAGATGTAAAAGTGCTTGTGCCAGATCAAAGTTTTATAACCTGGAGTCTATCCTGTGTCCTCTTGTTGTTTTTGTATTATATTTATTTAAGCTAAATAATTTGAGCTTAACAGTATCCTTGTTTAATTTCTCCACATCTTTTGGGTTTCTAATACCATGAGAGGAACGGAACCCATTCCTAAGTCAAAGTACAATTAAAGTTCATGAAATTAATATTATTTCAATCTTTGATATCAGCCAGAAGTGTTCTTCATAGCACCCGCAATGTGCCCAGTAATGACTCCTTCTGTAATTTGTACAGAGTTACATGTATTGGTAACATATCTAAATATGATTTTAGATTCTTTTTTAAAGACCCATTGCTCCTACTACTAATGGAACTATCTGGGTATCTTTCTTCCACATTGTTCTCATTTCTACCTACTTTGTGTCTCTCTGTATGCAAGACACTGTAGTCACTGGGCATAACAATTTCAATGATCGCATCTATCTTTTGAACTGTTGGTAATGGGTGATCCCATGTGATGTAGACTTCCTCATTTCTATGATGCTTTGTGGCTCATGTTTCCAGTGTTTTTCAGCCACTTTAATACCATAATGTTTGCACAATCCCCAGTGCAACAATCTTGCCACATTATTATGCCTTTAAGTATACAGTCCTTTTGCCATTAGTATGTCACAACCAGCAATGAGATGTGCAACCATTTCCAGTTCTATTTTACAAAACCTGCATTTGTCTGTTCTCCCACATGTTCAATGGACTTTGTAAACCAACGTGTACATAGCCCACTATCTTGGGCTGCCAATATTAACCTTTCATCTTTTGGTTTGAATTCACCTCTTCTTAACCATTCCTTGCCCTCTCATCTGATCCTTCACCTTATATTCTTTCTTTTGTTTTTTGGCACATTCAGTTACTGCCTGATTTTTATCTACTTCTAGTTTAATTCCCATTTCTGCTTGACACCGATATGCTTCTGCTAGACTAAGCAGGGAATTCATCATAGATTTATTCTTCTCATGTTTCAAAACTTTCACTGTGTTTCAGTCTTGTGAGGTCAACAGATATGCATGCAGTCCCACCATTGCAGATCTATACATGTAATCAATTTCAAGGATGCCCATACCTCCTTCGGAATGGGGAATATATAATCTTGGTACGCACTGAATTTTATAAATTATTTCATAAGCATGAAGCATCTTTCTTGTTTTTTTGTCTAATCTATCCAACACATTTTGAGGCCAGTCAATCACTCCAAACTGTAAGTAAGGACAGGAAGAGCAAATTGGTTTATACCTTGAATTTTATTCCTAGATGTCAATGCTGTTTTCAGGATTAATTTAAGTCTTCTAAAATATTCCTTTCTAAGTTTTATTCACATTTGTTCATGTTTTACTGTTGATCCTTCATCAATTCCCAAATATTTATACACTCCCTCTTGCTCAAGTTCTTTTATATCACATTATTTTCCCAAATTGAGTACTACAACTTTCCAGCCTTTGTTTTTTCACATTTAACAAGACCAAATGATGTTCCTATATCATCTGAAAAAGTTTTGACTACTTGCAATTGTGCTTTCCATTTCTCATCTGATAAGTTACACAATTTTAAATCATCAACAGAGAAGATGTGAGGTCTTTAGACTTTGTTTTCTAGGAGACAAATTATAGTCATGGCCTAATCTGCTAAGTATACAGCTTAAAGGGTTAAGGGCAAAACAGAATAGCAGTGGTGATAGGGAGTCACCCTGGAATATTCCTCTTTGAATTGTTATTCCTGGAATAATAATTTAATCCTTTATCATGGCTTAATTGCAAAGTTGTTTGCCACTGTTTCCTGGTCACTGTAATTTAGTTGATCAGTGTAGGGTGTATCTTACACATTTTTAAGCACTCTTTTATCCATGAATGTGGGATAACATCAAATGCTTTTATGACTTTATTTGGCAACATATGATCCTTTGCTCCATGTGACCTTCTTTTACTACCCTTTTGTTCTATTGCCATGATTGAATTTTCTTCTAAATGACTATAAACTCTGTTAGCATCAATTCCGGTGTACAGTTTACACATTACTGGAAGGCAAGTTATAGGTCTATCATTTTTAAGATAACTTCCAGGTTCACTCTTACGTAGAAGCATTGTTTTTCCTGTTGTTAACCAGGATGGTGTCTGTTCAGGGTGTGTATATAAATGGTGCTTTTTTATGGCTAAATATTCATGCAAAGATGTCAATACTTTTAGCCAGAAATTTGGTATTGTCTCTGGGCCTGGGGTTTTCCAGTTGGAGGCTTTTCTTAACTTTATCTCAATATCTCTGGCTGTTACCTCATCCCATTTCATATCCTGTACCTTTGAACTTCTTATTCTTTCTTTTACTTCTATCCATTTAGCATCTTTGTTAGGTTCCACAGGATCTTCATAGATATTTCTCCAAAATGTATCTATTTCTTCATTTTTGGGTGGTCTTTCAATTCCTTTTGCCTTGTTTCTCAATTCTCTCTAGAACTATTTGAAATCAATAAATTGCTTATTTTGTACTTTTCCTTTATATTTATCTGTGTATCTTCTAAGTTTTTCTGCCTGTGCTGAGATTTTTCATTTATTATTTGCAATAGTGCAAGACAGATCCTGAATTGTTATAATACTGCACATTACTTTTATCACATCTATCTTTCTTAGTATTTTTGTTGATCTATTCCCTCTTCTATAGTCTTCTAAGAGTGATACTTCTTGTCTTAATTGCTTTATAGTTTTCTCTATTCACTACTTCCATAATGGTATTCAATTTCTCCCCTTCCTTTCCCTTACTACCCTGTGTTCTTGTGGTAAACTTTTATCTATTAATTTAGCTGCACAGTAAAATATCCTGTTTACTTCTGTTATATCGCATGGATCTCTATTGACTGTCATAATTACTGTGTTCATTTGTTTTATCAATCTTCTGATTTTTGGGGTTTTATTGACCTTCTGCTGTCTACTTCTTTCATTGATCTTAATATGTCTATCTCTATTAAATCAAGCAACTCTTCTCTTAGGTCATTTTTTTCTAAACTAAGGACACATTCTTTGTTCTCCATTTCCTGCAGACATTTTATAAAGAGTTCTATAGTATATTCCTGTGGCACATTCTCTTCAATTTCATCCTGTGTCATCTATTGCTCTGTCATATGGGAACTCACTGGCATATCACTCCTCAATATTTACTGCATCAGAGTTGGCACAGATTCCTGTTCCTTCCCTTGCTGTCTAGCTTCAAATGAATGTTTATACTGGTTTCCTGTGGAAGGCTCCAAAAAATCTTCATATGGCAACTGCCCAGTTGTTTCCTGTTCTGCAGGCTTCTCCTTAATTTGGATGTCTATTGCTTTATCCTGCTGGCGTACTTTCTGAGTTAGATTTACTACACTGAATTCTTCACTTTGCAGGTACTCCATAACCTCAGTTTCTGTTTCTTTAACTTCTCCATTACTAATCTTCTTTTCTACTTTTCCTCCTGGTCTTCTTATTTTTTGTATTGTAAAGCTTTCAATGTCCGGATTCCTTTGCCTGTATTTCTCTTCAAATATCTTTGGTGCTGCTCTTTTTGTATTGATTAATTTTGCTTTCTCCTTTGCATAAACATTACACCATATCAAATCTGTTTTTCTTTCCCATGTCCATATTTCTTCTTCAGATGTCTCTCAATCTTCCTCTTTCTTCTTACTTTGGGAACTCATTCCATCATGCTGTGATGCAACCTGTGTTAGACCTTCTACACCAAATCCTTCACTTCACAAGCACTCCGTAACTTCAGCTTCTAGTTTTTTAAACTTCTACTTTACTAATCTTATTTTCTTCATTTCCTCTCTGTGCTATTTTTTATTGTGAAATTTTCCATAAATGGATGCCTTTGCCTGTATTTCTCTTTAAATATCTTTGGGGCTGCCTTTTTATATTGATTAATTTGGCTTTTGACTTTGCATAAATATTGCACCATATCAAATCTCTCTTTCTTTCCCTTGTCCATATTTCTTTTTTATACTTTTCAAAAATCTCTAGGTTTTGTTGTTTATATTTTTGCACTTCCTCAGATGCTTTTTTTTCCAAACAGATCAATATTTCTTGGTCTATATAATGTTTTTCACAAATCTGTTGTATTAACGATGAACACAATTTTTTATATGAGGCGTCTGATAGTTTTTCTTGTGGAAGTTTTTGTATTTCCTCTAATTTCTCTCAATCGTTTTGTATATCTTGTGTCTGGAAATTTTGGGCTTTTTGCAAAATTGTAATAATACATAATTTCTTTCTTATCCTCAATAAACCACTCTGTTGTCGTTATGAAATTTCTTTGGCTTATCAGTTTTTGCGATTTTTGTAGACTATTACTTCCTCCTACAACAAGAGGCCATCCTCCCCCTGGGCCTAGCCTAGCCCCATTGTAGGAATGTTTCTGTATTTTGAGGATTCTGCACTGTCATTTTTCCCAGTTCTGGCACAACTGCACCTACCACGATTGGGCACTTTTTATCCTGGGTCTTGTGCACCCAGATATCTTTTACACTCTATATATATCAGTGTCATCTTGGTGAAATTTGTATAAAAACAGGGTCCACCTCATGAAGGTACTCACCAAGGCATGTGGGTGAATTCACTTTCAGCAATACAACTCTCCTTTGCTTGCTGACTTATCATATCTCCATTTAGAATCCCCATTTCTCCATTTAGATTCCTCATCTCTCCATTCGGACCCCTTCCATGTAGGTTTTATAATGATTCCTAAATACTGAAGTTGTTTATTCTCCCAAAAAAATAATAAAGGGAATAAGGGGCAACCAGGATAAATAAGAGCCAATTTTAATGTAAGAAAAAAGTATAGGGTGGGAAGATGGCATAACAGTTAAGGTGTTTGCCTTACAAGCAGAAGGTGCAGGGTTTGATTTTCACATGGGGTAAGTGGCTAGGCTAAAGATAGCCTGCAAAGGCAGTTAGCCTAGTACAAGCCTATGAACCTATGAATTATTATATAATTTAATTATTAACTCAATTAAGTCTAAAGAGAAGTTATATCCTTCCGGTATTTTGTACAGGCATGACCAGTTAATAGAGCCAAAAGCTTTATCTATGCCTAAGCATAACTGAGAGTTATTTTTTTTATTTTTTATTTGCAATATCTATCAACATTAAAACTCTAATGATGTTATCTTATACTTTCCTATTTAGTATAAATCATGTTTAATCACTTTAAATTAAATTTGGCATCATATTTAATCTTTAGCTAATATGGACATAAATATTTTGTAATCAAAACTTAAAAGAGAGATGGGATGGTAAGAAGAGCATTTTTGGGAATCTTTTCCTTGTTTCGAAATAGGTGAAATCAAAGCAAAATTTCCATGAGAGAGGTATATTCGTTTCATTTTTTATCTCCTGGAATGCTATTAAAAACTTTAGGGTATTATCTGGAAGTATTCTATATATTTTCTGGAATTATACCATCTAGTCCTGGGGCATTATTATTTTTAAAGTTTTTGATTTGTTTCAGTTCTTTAAAAGACATTTATCCAAAATCATGATTTGTTCTTTTGTTAATCTATTTTAATGATATTTTTCTTTAAATAATTTGTTAATTTATCATTTTTGAAAATGGGTTTACTATCATTAAATAATTTATAATGATTTTGAAAGATTTCAAGTGTGTCCTTTAAATCAGTTATGTTTTAAGGGTGTTATTTACTATATAATTAAATTCATTAATATGATTCGAATTGTTCAGTTTTGTATATGTAATAGCCAATCTATGTAAGTTTTTAGGATTAATGGAATATGATCGTAACTTATGTTTTCCTAAATTTATTCAGACTTTATGGTTGAAAATTTCTAGACATTTCTGATTTAATGCTGCCAATTCAGAATTTGTAATTTTATCATTAGCTTTTAGATTTAGTTTTAATTTATCAATTTTAGCTTGTAAATCAATCAATTCCCTATCCCACTCCTTTCTTTGAAAAGATACCAACTCTTAATTCTCCATAAAGGTATGCTTTTAATGCATCCCATAATATAATATCTGAAATGTCCTTATTATTATTAAACTCTAAAAATGAGTTTAACTGTTTTAAAAAACATTCCTGAAATCCTTTAGTCTTTATAATATAGGCCAGAATTCTCTGCCAAAAAATCAGATCATCAGTTTTTATATTAAAATTAAAAGTTATCGTATTATGATCAGATAGCAGACATGAAGTTATTAAAACTTCATCTATCGTAGAGTACAGATTATTGGAGGTGAAAACTTTATCTATATTTGTTTGGGTACCAAATCTGAATGAATAATGAGTATACCTACGGGAATTTTCCAGTTTTAAATCATATCTTAAGTTTATTATGTTTATAAAATGGTTCAGCTTTTTAGATGAGTATGTTATTCTAGGCCTTTCATTCTTGGAAGTATCTCTATCTAGTAGTATACAATTGAAATCTCCAGCCAATATAATTTCCCCCTTTGCATGTAAGATTATAGTATCTAAGTATTTTTCAACTATTTTAGCTCCAACTCCAGGTATCCAATAAACATTTACATGAGTGCCTCTCCTTTTAGAACAACAACATGAATCTACTAGGATTGAATAATCTTTAAATAACATTTTATCCAAATATTTTTTAGGAAATTGCATCTCTTGTAAGAAAACTATATGTGCTTTATTCATTTTAATAAATTTAAGTAAGCCTAGCTTTTTTCATATGGTTATTAAGGCTATTAAAATTTAATGAAAGAAAGTTATACATCAACATCTAAAAAAAACAGATTTAAAACATCTATAATATGATTTTGTATACAATAGATTGTGATTGATTCAAATACATTTTGTTATGGCCAGAACACAAATTTAGCTACTAACAATTTAAATACACTACTATTTACATTTTCACCAACAGAACAATATATTTCTGGTTTAATGAGATTTCACCACCCATAAATTCTCCTTTTGCTACTGCCATAAAGATTAAAACCAATAATTTAAAAATATTATGAAGTGAGCAACTCACTACTATAACTGTTTATTTATAGCAACTTATTCATTTCCAGACTTAACTATTAGTAATAATATAAATGTGAATAAGGTGTAGAGTTAAAGATCAACAGAGGTAAAATAAATCTAAATAAAAATGTAACTATTTCCTTCTATTCCATTCAAGTAATCATTATTCAACTAGAGTTTGATGAAATTTATACATAGTGGGCATGTGTAGTTTCATATGGGTGCACATATATGTATATATCCACCTGTCTATACCTTGTATATAAACATATACTGTCGAAGATAATACTTTTAACTACAAGCACTTTAACAATGCTTAATCATATACAATGCACAGAACATTGTAAAGTTGTCAATATACAATGAGCATGGTCATTAAATGCAAATAATACAGCTTTATAATTGTGACATCTAACAAAAAAAAAAAACAACAGGGAAAGAAACACAAACTTTTAAATGATTTCTCCCCAATTTTGTATAAAAAGCATCAATCTAGAAGATGCTTGTATGCAGTCCATATGTCAGGCGTAAAGACTTTCTGGGTATATACTGATGCAGCTCCCTTTTATAATCTCGAAATACTGAAATCTCGAATTTCAGTATCCCGAGACCATAAAGGCAAAACTTCAAAATAATGAAATTGCATAAGTGCGAATCTGAATATCTCAAATCCACACTTATGCATTTATGCTACATTACGTGTTTGGCTGGGATGGTGTCCAAAATTTAAGGTGAGTGAGTGTATGTGAGTGTTTTTGTAAGTTGTATGTGTGGGTTAGGGTAGGGAGGTGTAAGAATGAGTGTTGGATGTGTTGGTGTTTGTGTATGTGTGATGTGTGTGTGTGTGTGTGTGTGTGTGTGTGTGTGTGTGTGTGTGTGTGTGTGTGTGTGAAAAGGACTGTAGAATGTCTAGGTGTGAGGTGTTTTTTTTTTTTTGTGCGATCTCGGAGTTGGTATATATAAGTAGGGGGTGTGGGGGGTGCAGGGGGGCTTGCCCCCCTGCTTACATGTAGTGTAGGGTTATATAGTTTGTGTGGTGTGGGTAGAATGGTGTGTGTGTGTTCTGTGGTGTATGGTGTATGTATGTTTGTGATTGTGTGTTTCATGCTTTTGGGTTTTGGGATTTCAGTATTTCGAGATTATAAAGGGGAACCACTGATGCACCTAAGGTTTCCTAATGCATGCATGTATTTCACATCTGTATGTGTGCATACAAGTCTGTCCATTCCTAAATAAGTAGAAACTATAAACAATTAAATACAGATATTTCCAACTTTAAATTGGTTTAGACATATACCTCAGTGACATATGGACACTAGTGTAGGTTGTGGGCATTCTGGTTTACTACATTTTCTATGCATATACTCTGTCAACAGTACCACCACAATAAATCTTACTATATTTTAATGTTTTATTTATTTTTGTTAATTTTATTGTTACTGAGATACATTTTATATTCTTTTTCCCTTTTTTTCTTCCTTCTCTTTCCCCCCTTTTCCCTCTTTTTTGAGCTAAATATCATGAGTTTTGGCACTTGTCTCTGTAGCTATCTTGAGTCATTTGTGTTCTGCCATTTTGACAATATATTGGTTCTTATCAGTAAGTCATTTAGTGGCCTTTTCTTATTCTTTTTAGCAACACTTCTCTTTTGAACTGCTTCTGTAACATACCTTGCTATTTTAATCAGTTCCACCCAAATCCATTAATCTTAGGCTGTTTTCAAAGAGCATTTAATACACTTATGCATAGAACCCTTATTACCTAATACCATAAGTAACACACATTTCTTTTTCTTAAACATCAATAAAATTCACTGCAAAAGTAATGAAAACATACACATTTATGTAAACAAAAATTTTTACTGTCAAGCACAAAATACTGGGCAACAGGCAATTCAATGGTTTCTACATTCATGAATTCTTTTCCATTTAAAATTTTGTTTTCCTTGTACATGAGAACAAAAGCTTCCACACAAATCGACTTAATGCATTTGCCTTTAATATATAGACATTGCAAATGCCAATATATTTGACTGAATTATCGTAAGGACATTCTGTTTCATTACCATCTCTTACTCTTGAAAGAGCACCTAGTTATATTCATTTGCTCTCTTTTGTGAAAGCTATGCATTTCTGTACTACTAGCATACATTTACATTCATCTTCAACCATCTAGCAAGGAAACTATAAGCAATTATAACCTAAACTCCAAAAAAGAAGTAAAATACATTAGCTGTAACCTAAAAGTAAAAGAGTATAATTGCCTGCTGCATACCAGATTGTATAATAGACTATGTTTTATAGTAGGCATTGATGGCACAGAAAGAAAAAGGCTCAATGTTATTTAAGTTTCTAAGGCTGTATGAGAAGAATATATACTTTATTCCCTCTTTCTGCAACTGCATTGTGATAACTAGGTTAAGCATGACAAAACAGGAGAAAAAAAGACAATAAGACTTTACTTGTAGCAGTATTCATTCTTTCTGATAAAGTCCTCTAATGGCATATTTATTCATGTAATTTTTGTTTTCGAGAAGGTAGATCAAAGGCATTGAATTATAAATGAAATAGCTGACCTGACTATAACAAAACTGAAAGGTAATGATGTAGCCTGAATCCAAAGTGTATCATGAGAAAAACATTTAAACTGAGTATGCTTAGACCTTTTCCAATTATTGTTGTAACATTCTATGTGTTGTGCGTAAGTTCAAAGTTCTCGCGTGACTTCCTGTATTTTCAGTATTCAGTGAAGCATCCCTGCGAAGCTTTACAAGGTTGAAAAGGGTCTCACAACATTCTTTATTGAGTAGAAATCATCTAAACTAATATTTGAATTTTAAAAAAGGTTGGAGACCATTTCCAACCAACTAGAATTACCCAGTTTTGAAAATGTATTTATTTATTTCCAGTTTGATAACTGGGGAAATCCACTGGGACAAGCAGAGCCCATTTTCAGTGGAGGCCCAGGGAGAAAAGCTCCAAAAGCAGTTAACAGAATATAACAAAAATAAAGTATGAAATATACAGTATACAAAAGCATAAATATACAATTTAAAATACAAACACAAAATCAGGGAGTATATGTTTAAAAAACACAAATGTTAAAATATAGATAAAGTCAAAAGTAATACAGATAATATAATTAAAAGTACAAGTCATAAAGTGTTAATACAAGTTTAGTGTTTGTTCTAACAATAATGTTAGTGATCAGAGGTGGTAGTAGATGAGATTGAAGGGAGGTTTTAAAGAGATGACAGTGTAATTTAGGTGGGAAGGGAGCAGGAACAATCCCAGTTTGAGGTAAGGTAAGAAATGGAGGAGAGATTTGAAATAAGAGTATTGTGAGTACAGCGGGGGGTAGGGGGGAGAGAATTCCATAGTTTAGCTAAGGAGTATGATAGAAGTAATTGTCAAGGAAGGTGAAGGAGTTTATAGATTTTAAGGAGGTTTTGGTTTTCAGATCTAAGAGTACAACAGGGGAGGTAAGGGGTTAAGATAGATGAAAGAGAGGGGCAGATGGAGAGCTGGAATATGAATTTGTGAGCAGTGGTGAGCTGTATGAATTTCAGGTAATTAGGAAGCTCAAGCAAATTTTGGGAGTGGAGGGAATGGCAGTGATGGGTGGAGTATTTGTTATATGACTTTGTTATAGCAGGCTTCCATAGGTTCATAGAATGATACTAGGCTATTGGCTCAGAAGCCCTTAAAAGCCTAGCCAAGAATTTCACCCATGCTCCCACAAAATCAGCACCTGATTTCCTTGTCCAGCAGGGACACAGGTGGGATCCCAGGGGTATATTTTCTAGTTTGATTTTTAGGCTAAGCTGGAGATGAGTAAGTAGAGGGGCACCATACATAAGAGAGGGGAGCAGGTAGGAGGAGGCTAGAGTACATCTGGTAGAAGCAGTTAGATAGCAATTTTGTCTATACAGCACACCTAGTTTTTGGTGGGGTTTTTTGATATTATGTTGGATGTGGATTTTGAATTTTAAATATCCATCAGTGGTGATGCTGAGTAGTTTGGTGTGAGGTACAATATCGATTAGAGTGTTATTGTGGCTTTTTATTTTAAACAAGCTTTTGTCAATGTGAAATTTCTCAAAGGAGAGAATATCATGACTTTTGTTTTGTTAGCATTGAGAGCGAGATGTTTGTTTAGTATCCAAATTTCAGTATTGGAGAAGGCTATTTGGGTTTTTTGAAGGAGTTCAGAGAGAGAGAGAGAGAGAGAGAGTTTGCTGTACAGATGATTGTGGAATAAGCATACTGTATCAATGTAGAGAGTTGTTAATGAAAATATTGAAAAGCAAGGGGCCAAAAATAGAACCTTGGGGATGCCAGAGGGATTGTTGAGAAAGGATGAAGTGAAAATTTTCCATTTAGCAGCTTGTTGTCTATTGGAGGGAAAGCTTGTAAACCAGGCTACGGAGGATGGAGAGAAAATGAGGGAGAAATGTTGAGATAAGAGTAAAGGATATGAGACGGTGTCAAAGGATTTGGAGAGATCTAAGTAAAGGGTGAATATAATTTTACCAGAGTCATGAGCATGATTAATGGTGCCAAGGAAGGACAGAAGAGCAGTGGTAGTGCTGTGGCCAGGGCTGAAACCATGTTGTGTTGGGGTAAGAAGATGATTGCTATGGCAAGAGTTGATGATGACTGTACTTTTCAAGAATTTTAGAAAGATGTGAGAGGATAGCTATAGGGCAGAAGTTAGTAGTGTACGTGTTATTGCTGCCTTTGTGGAGAGGGGTGACAAAACTTTCTTCCAGAGTGAGGGGACATAGGCTTCTTGGATGGACCTGTTGATAAGAATGGAAATGGGGAAGGCAATGCTGTCTGCAGCCATCTTAAGGAAGGCTGGAGGCAGATTATCAGGAGTGTAGGAGCAAGGCTTTAGTTTAAGGAGGATTTTTTTATGCTGTAGGTGGGGATAGATTTAAGACTGAAAGGAGGGGTGTTAGAGGGAAAAGCAGGAGTTGGGGGACTATGAGAGGGAGAAAAGATGGGAAAGTTTGCGGTTACTTTGGCTATGCAGTCAACAAAAAAGGTGTTGAAATTAGATGCAATTTCATGGTCTGGGGATTTTGGGTTAGGGCATAGATTGTCTTTTCTGCCAGGGTTTAGAAGGGAGGAAATGCAATTCCAGAACCTTTTGAGGTTAGAATTATGTTCTTATTAGAGTTTGAAGTAATAAGTCTTATGGTCTTTAGTTATTAGTTTCTTCACTGAGTTGCGGAGTTGTTTGAATTCGATTAGAGAGTTTGTTAACTTATTTTTTGGTATTGTTTCCAACATTTGTCTCTCAGGTGCATTAGTTTTCTGGTTTCATTAGATAGCCAGGGAATGGTTTTGGCTTTAATTCTTTTTGTTCTAATAGGGGCTAGGCTGTTTAGTAAGTCTAGGAAGGTTTTGTTGAAGTAATTCCCCCCCCCCCCTGTTCTGGTAGTAGTTTAAATTTGGTGGCTTTTGCAGTGCCCGCCCCACTGTAGATTTGATCTAGGACACTCCCCCAGTCCCATCTCTTTACCGCATTCCACCTAATAAGCCCTTTCTGCACTTGCTTTTAGTCCTTTTTACTTTAATTACATTTTTTCAAACTGTGTGTGGACTAATATTGCTACATACTCAAGTGTGCCAGCTTGCACTGCATGTGAATTGTTTTTACTACTGTTTTTGCTACTTTTCTGAAAGAAAAAAAAATTGTAAGCCTGTTTCCTACTTTTCCTGTAATTAGTGTTCCAGATACAGATTTGCTGTATCCAGGACTATTTGTAAGCTTCTGACCCCCCTAAGCCTTTCTGTGTTGGAGGGAAGCCTTCTAGCTTATCAGTGGGAGTGGAAAGCACTAGGTAACCTGTCTACCACATAAGGAGTGGTTCTGGCCCAGAATTTGTAGTTATTGGCCTTTTGGGCGGTCTTCCATCTCTCTCAACTTTCCGATTTGAAGGCCTGCATTTGCAGTTGTTTCTGTCGTGTAACTCCTGGGCCCATCTCATTTGCTCACTCAAAAAAAAAATATATATATGCTTTTACTGTATTTGTGTTTCTTCCTACTTTATTTTTGCTTTTGCATCATCTTAAAAGTACTCAATTGTATTTATTACTGCTTGGTGTAACTTATTCTAAGCCTTTTAGTTTAAGCACTTGGGCTTCAGACCAGTTGTTTTACATTAGGAAGGTTTGTGGTCTGCACTGTGGTGGCAGGACAGGTAGCTTACATCCTTCTAAGTTGGGAACTGCTGACTGAGGGCTCAGAGTCTGTTATTCTAAAAAAGTGTATTAATTCTATTTTAAGCACTTGGGCTTCAGGCCAGTTATTTTACATTAAAAGGGTTTGTGGTCTGCACTCTTGTGGGAGGAGAGGCTGGACTCTGCCCTTCTAGCTGGGAATTTCTGGTTAAAGGCTTATAGTGCTTGCATATCTAAACTGCATCTTACTGAAATTGGTACACCTTATTTGCTGTAACATAGACTAGATCCAGGCCTGCTGAATCTAGCTTTGTTTGTATAACCTGAGCACTAATCAAGGCATTCTTTAAAGTATTCAGTTGTATTTATTACTGCTTGGTAGTAACTTGATTAAAGTGTAGCTATCATTCTAAGTCTTTTGGATGAAGCACTTGGGCTTCAGACCAGTTGTTTTACATTAGGAAGGTTTGTGGCCTGCACTGTGGTGGTAGGACAGGTAGCTTACATCCTTCTAAGTTGGGAACTGCTGATTGAGGGCTCAGTGTCTGTTATTCTAAAAGTGTATTAATTCTGGTTTAAGCACTTAGGCTTCACGCCAGTTGTTTTACATTAAGAAGGTTTGTGGTCTGCACTGAAGTGGCAGAACAGGTAGCTTACATCATTCTAAGTTGGGAACTGCTGATTGAGGGCTCAGAGTCTGTTATTCTAAAAGTGTATTAATTCTGGTTTAAGCACTTGGGCTTCAGGCCAGTCATTTTACATTAAAAGGGTTCGTGGTCTGCACTCTTGTGGGAGGAGAGGCTGGACTCTGCCCTTCTAGCTGGGAATTTCTGGTTAAAGGCTTATAGTGCCTGCATATCTAAACTGCTTCTTACTGAAATTGGTACACCTTGTTTGCTGAAGCATAGACTAGATCCAGGCCTGCTGAATCTAGCTTTGTTTGTATAACTTGAGCACTAATACAGGCATTCTTTAAAGTATTCAATTGTCTTTATTACTGCTTGGTAGTAACTTGATTAAAGTGTAGCTATCATTCTAAGTCTTTTGGATTAAGCACTTGGGCTTCAGACCAGTTGTTTTACATAAGGAAGGTTTGTGGCCTGCACTGTGGTGGCAGGACAGGTAGCTTACATCCTTCTAAGTTGTGAACTGCTTGAGGGCTCAGTGTCTGTTATTCTAAAAGTGTATTAGTTCTGGTTTAAGCACTTGGGTTTCAGGCTAGTTATTTTACATTAAGAAGGTTCGTGGTCTGCACTCTTGTGGGAGGAGAGGCTGGACTCTGTCCTTCTGAGCTGTGAATTTCTGGTTAAAGGCTTATACTGCCTGCATATTTGAACTGTTTCTTACTGAAATTGGTACACCTTGTTTGCTGTAGCATAGACTAGATCCAGGCCTGCTGAATCTAGCTTTATTTGTATGCTGCTTGTTTGTTTGCTTGTTATTTCCCTGAAATGCTAATTCCACCTAAAATGCGGCTTTTCAGCGCTTCTGTGGATCCCTAGTGATATCTGCATTGCTTACTGTACTTATTTCCTTGTTTCACTTGAAAGAAAGTTACTGTTTGTCGTTTTGCATTTAAGTTACCTGAAACACATTGCATTTAAGTTACCTGGCACTTGCTCACTAAAGCAATTATATAAGTCAGCACTAAAATATTAAAAGCACTACACCCTCACAAACTCCCCTTGAGTACCTCGTTCCCCATTGGCCCTTTTTTTCAATTATAAAGGAATTCCCAATACTATTCTAGCATGTCCAAAGGTCAGTTGTCAATCTCCTCTCCGGTCCAGCTGGTGAATCTGGGAATCTTGAGGCAATGTTACAACTGCCTCATGTACACAGATAACCCTCTCTTCCTCCCAACAAATTCCAACACATGTGAGAGATGTAACCATATAGCCATACTGGAGGCTAAGCTCTCTCAACTCAGTACTGGCGAAACCAGTCAGGAGGAGAAGGAAACCACACTCACTACAATTCCAGTCTCACATAGACCTACCATGAAAGCAAACCAAACACATAAACACACAAAAACATACTCGGAGGCTCTAAATAAAAATCTGCCTGAGCAGCAGAGACCTCCAAAGCAGACACCCAAGCAACCACTACCCCAAAACAAAACACGTGCAACACATAGCTCACAAAGCCAGTGTGCCAAACAGTCACAGCCCTAAAGGCTAAACAACACACCTGATACACTTGTAACAGGTGACTCTATCGTCAGGCACACTGACGTCCCACTCACCAGGCTGAACAAGGAGAAGGTCACGGTGAGCTGCCTATTGGGCGCTAGGATCCGTCACATAACACAAGCACTCAGGTCACTCCAAGGCAAGTACAAATATGACTCAGTCATTGTCCATGCTGGTGTGAATGACCTGAGATGTACCTCCCTGGACTACATGAAAAGAGACAAAGAGGAGCTCTCTGAGCATGTAGCCCAGGCCGGTATGACCCTGACCTTGAGTAGCATCTTACCCTCACCAAGAATGATGATACAATATGAACACAAGATGATCAATTTCAACAATTGGCTTAAGTATTGGTGTCATTTAAAGGGGATCCAATGCCTGTCAGCCTTGGATGACATGCTCGACAAGCCACGATGCTTCGCTAGGGACGGCTTGCACCTGTCACCCCTGGGCTTTCGGATATTGGCAAAGGCTCTTGCTACCCCCATAGTGCCTTTTTTAGGCAAGGCTCAAAAGACAAACCCACCTCCATAGGTATCACAAGGGATAAGAAACTAACAGTAATGCTACTCAATGCCAGAAGTCTAAATCTCAAGATGCACGCACTCGAAACTCTCCTTAGCATGGAGAAAATCGATATCTGTGCAGTAACAGAAGCCTGGTTCAAGGCTCCAGAGAGCACCCCAGCACTACCAGGTTATACCTCATACCATGCTTTTCGGCCCCAAAACTTGGACCGTACCACAAAAGGAGGGGGAGTATCAATATTCGTCAAAGATACCCACACCTCCAGGTTGGTGGCACAGCACGAAGCATCAGAGACTATCCATGTGCAACTAACAGTGGGTAAAACTGCCTTCCAGTTTATAGCCTGCTACAGATCACCCTCCCAAACCCAGGAACCCCACTCGGCCTTCCTGAGAACACTGGAAAATATTAAGGTCTCTCCAAACACCATTATATTGGACGACTTCAACTACCCAAACATAGACTGGGAGCATTACTCTAGCTCCAACACCCTAGCCCAAAGGTTCCTAGAATTTATAAACTCAAATGCTATGGAACAACTTGTTACCACTCCCACAAGAGGGGAAAACATACTGGACCTGATCATCACCAACATGGGGACTCTATGCTCCAGACCAGAAGTGTATCCCTCGCTGGTAAGATCAGATCATAAACTAATCTCACTGGATATTCACATCCCGACTCCACCCCCTGCCCTGAAAACCACAGTGAAAAACTTCTCTAAAGCAAATTTCACACTCCTCAAAACCGAGGTGGAATCCTTAAAAGCCCCCGGGCCTGTGGAAAATACGGCCCAGACCACAGAATCCTTTATAAACGCATTCTATGAACACCTTCAGGAATGCATGGATCATGCAATCCCAAATAAAACCAAGACCCAATCTTCCAAAGGCAGACGTCCTGTCTGGTGGACCCCAGCCATAAACAAACTATACAATAGAAGGAGGAAGCTACTACATAATAGAGCAAAATCCCAAAAAGGGAAGGCATCTCTGATCAGTATTAGCAAAAAACTACGGGCACTCATAAAATCATCTAAGGCCAGCTTCGAGAGAAAAATTGCACAGGACACTAAGGATAATCACAAGGCTTTCTTTAGTTATGTTAGGAACCTGGGTGGGAATTCCCAGATATGCTCAGAATTAGTCCAAAATGACAAAAATACATGGAACTGACAGACATTGCCAACATCCTAGCTGACATGTTCAGCGCAGACTCCCCTCCCCACCAAAAGGGCAAATATTTATCCCAGCAGAGTGCTGCCCCCCTGACATCTCAGATGCTCAGGTAAGAGCTGCCCTCTCCAAAGCAAAAACACAGCATCAATGGGACCAGACGGTGTCCTGGGCTGCGTCCTACATGAACTCCAAGAAGAGCTAAACCCAAACATAAAACTACTGTTCAATCTTAGCCTTACTACAGGATATGTACCCAAAGAGTGGCGTACAGCAACAGTGGTCCCTCTCCACAAAGGTGGTGCCTCAACGGATCCTGGAAACTATCGCCCCATAAGCCTGACTAGCTTAGTCTGCAAAGCTATGGAAAGGATCATCATGGACCTCATAAATAAAGATATTGGGGACCTACAGACACTGGATCCTACCCAGTTCGGCTTTGTTGAGGGCAGATCCTGCCTCTTAAATCTGGTTGATTTCTTTGAAACAGTCACCAAGGCCATTTACGAGGGGAAGGTGGTCCACACAGCCTATCTGGACCTCGCAAAAGTCTTTGATACAATACCCCACTCGGGCATTATAGATAAGCTCACCAGCTTAAATATAAACCCCTATATCACTAGATGGGTTGCAAACTGGCTCAAGGACAGAACCCACATGGTTAGAATTGCTGGAGCCATGTCAGACTCCAAACCAGTTACAAGTGGCGTCCCACAAGGCTCAGTCCTGGGACCTCTCTTGTTTGGTATATATTTCTCGGAGGTACAGGCCAACATGGAAGGACTGTGGCTGACTAAGTTCGCAGATGACTGCAAACTAGGCGCCATAATCGACTCTCCAGCCGACACAAGCATCCTCCAAAAGGGCCTCATAGAAACAGACAACTGGTGCCAGAGCCATGGCCTCAAGCTAAATGCCAAAAAGTGTATAGTCATCCCCTTTGGCAAAAACAAAGTGCCCACAAATTACCACATAGGTGGTAATCCATTAAGTAAGGAAGAAGTAATTAGGGACCTGGGGACCCAAGTTGATAGCAATCTCTCATTTGACAACCACGTGGCCAAAGTGGTTAGAAAAACATTTTATATAGCCCACCTAATCATGAAGGGATTCACATCTAGATCAGGGGAGGTCATCGTGCCTCTTTACTCATCCCTCATCAGGCCCATAATTGAGTACAATGCTCCTTTCGGTATGTACCTTACCAGACACCTGCAGCAACTGGAAAGACCCCAAAAGTACCTCACCAAGAGGATCATAGGGCTCAAACAGATTCCATATGCTGCCCGGTTAAAGAAACTCCAGCTCTACTCAGTGGCATACCGCCTGCTCAGAGGCGATCTGTGCCTGACGTATAAAGCCATGTCCAACCTGGAATTAATGGACATGCTGCACCTCAGAAAATCCAAATCTCATCGAGCTATGTGCTCGAGAGACTTGAACCTCAGCACTGAAATAAATAGGACATGCTGGAGGGACAGATTCATAACCCAGAGGCTCCCTTCACTCTGGAATAAAATCCCAGTCCAGGTTAGGCAGAGTCCCTCATTGACTCTCTTCAAGAGGAATCTTGATGAGTGGATGGGAGATCGTAGGTTTACCTCGGGTATCACTTCTGTGTCACTGTTAGACAGAGGCACAGTATACTAACCTCGAAAAAGGGCATAGCAAAATTAATTTAAAATGGGTGGCGAAAGCCAAACACACTCTGGCTAGGCTTATAAATGCCCTAGGGCAGATAACTTAGTATGAACCTATGAACCTATGAACCTATTAGTTGCACTGTCCAGAGGTAGAGTCCTTAAGGGGGCCCAATTCATTTTTTTCAGACAGTCGGGGAATGTCTGTAGATTGAAGTTTGTGAGATTATCAGTTTGAATGTATTGTTGTTGTATTTGGACAGAAGAGGCACACCGGTGGGCATAGGCTGGTAGGTGGGTCACTAAGGGAATTGGGTATAAATCCACTGTTTGAGAATAGGTTGGGATGAGTTGCTAAGATCCAGTCTTGTGTAGTGCCAGAAGAGCTGTCTTTATTGGGTTTGGTAGAGTAGCTTATTAGTGAAGTTGGTTGGCAGAAAGAGGTAATGGAGGGAGTTTAAATTTATAGAAGAAAGTTGTATTTAGAGGGTATAGTTCATGGGATATGGAGGAGAAGGAATGAAGGGTGATTGTTTGACAGGAAGAAGTTAGATGTAGTGGTAAAGAGTGTGAGGAGCCAGGGAGGTTAGTAAGGTATCGAAGGAGCTGATGGAGGGATGTGAGGAATGAGGAAACAGGTGGGGAGAGGGAGCTTAATGTAGAATGAGAGATATGTAGAAGTAAATGTGAGACGGGGTGGTAAAGATTAGTAGGCTGCGGGAGAGTGTGGGCAGTGGGAATATTAAGAGAGTTTGGGAGAATAGTTGGAGAGCAGGAAGTGGGTGGGAGAGAGACACTTGTTAGTGATCACTGGAGGTGGGGAGTATATTGTGTCGGAGTAAGGGAGAGGTCAGGAAATTTGAGAGGATTAGAATGTTGGGGGGAAAGTGGGTTTGTTGGATGAAACTGGGTGTGGGAGGAGTTAGGGAAGTCTAAAGGTAGGACTACTGGGGGTGGGAGGGGAGCAGAGTAAGCCCGCAGGGTGAACAGAGCAGGTAGAAACCAACCAAACCAGAGAGACAAGCAGTGGAAAACTATCAGTGAAGACCTCAGAGGGATGAGTAATAATACAAACTCTAGCTTTAAAGTGAAGGAGAGAAGAGACAGCAAAGTTTATTAAGGTTGGGAGTGTGTCTTCACATTGAGTTGCTTATTTTTAGCTAGTTTGTGCACAGATTAGAGTAGGGAGATACATTAGCAATGAAGAGGAATGTATAGAAATGCAAGTAAACAGGTGGGGCTCAAGTGATACAAAACTAAGGCAAACAGCACTGAAAGAGCTGCTTGAGGGTTAAGTTTTAATCGCAGAGAATAGGAAGGACCTGAATTAAGTTTATACTGTCTAGTGGACAGTTAGGATTACTGCACAAGCTGGGGGGGGGGGAGGGAGGGAGGGAGGACACAAGGCTCAGTCAGTTTTATTAGCACGTTGAGAACTACTAAGTAACACTGCTAATGTTAAAACTTCACTATGATAACACATACATGTAGAATGCCTGGGTAGACTGACCCTGCTCTTCAGGCTCAAAAGGTGTATCCTTGTTTTAGTTTTGCAGTATTGATTCCTTCTTAGACTGTATGGGTTGGAGGTAGCCGCGGACTGCAAAGTTGCCCGAGTGTGCTGTGAAGAGAGAGAAAAAGAGAGGATGAAGCTAGTAGAATAAGACAAAGATACGTTAAAGGAAGTAACGAGGAGACAGAAGGGTGTTAAAAGATACAGGCCTGAGGACAGAGTGGAGAGAGCAAGACAGAAACAATAGATAGCAGAACACATGGTACTGTCTGAGAGTAGTTCAACAGTTAACATTACAGTGCCATAACTTTGTTTAGAAACAAGTTAATAAATCATGCACAATATATTTAGCAGCTAATTATCCTGTGCAGACAAGAAAGAGTAAAATGAACACAACAGCACAGATGAATAAGTAGCAGAAAAACAGCTGCTGTGCTAAATCAGTAAACACTGTTTCTAATGCCAACACCAAGTGAATTAGATTTAAATTACATTTATAACAGCAGTTTTAGTATAGCATAGTTGCATAGAGACAAAATAGCTGCAGTGGTAATGTCAGTAAAGCACTGTTGCTGACTGGCAGACTCAAGCCAGTGAAATAAACAAATAAACATAGCAGTAGCCAAGAGTCATAAAGTTTATATCAGTTGTATAGATCCAAATAATTAGCTAAAAACAACACTTCCTGAGGTCTAATAGCTTACCAATGAGCAGAAATCAATTGCTGAAGAGCACTTGTGTCCTGATGGGAGACTAGTAATTTAAAGATGGCTCCATAAACAGCAGGAATCTAATATAGACAGTGATGGGGGTGGGAGTAGCAAAAAGGTGTGAACCAGGTGCAATGCAAAGAAACCAGCGAAACCAGAGAGGCAAGCAGTGGAAAACTATGAGTGAAGGCCTCAGAGAGGGTGAGTAGTAATACAAACTCTTCTTGTAAAGTGAAGGAGAGAAGAGACAGCGACATTTATTAAGGTTGGGAGTGTGTCTTCACATTGACGTGCTTATTAGTAGCCAGTTTGTGCACACAATGAAATGAACATTTCAGTCACATTTAACTGCTATTACTTTATTTATAACAATGAAAACAAGATTATCTAGCCCCATTCCAGCAAGCCAAAGTTAATATAACCACTGATGCTACCCCACTACAATCATTACCAATAACAAAAAAAAAAAAAAACATAAATCACAAATATGAAAAAGGGCATCTGGGAGATGCACAAACACACACTCACATTCTCATCAAAAGCCAGCATGCAACATCCGCATTTATCGCTTGACCACACAAACATATGCATTTAGTAATCAGAAATATGTTGATGTCCTTCGTGGTTCATTGTTGCAGTCATGACTGTAGGGTTCTTCCTGCCAGCAGCAGCCCCCAATCAGCCAGAGTCCCAAAGTCTGGATCGGGCGTCAGCTGAGGTTGCTTTTATCCTGACATCAATGCGCTAGAAGGTATAAAGACCTCAGCTGATGCCATTTCCCCAGTCTTTCTTGCTGCGCGGTGCCCTTTGCAGTTCACCGATGCTGGTCGGCCTGTTCCTGTTTGTTTTTGGATTTAATCCCAGGATTTTCATTTTATAAGATAAGTACCCCGTTGGGGAGGTCTTTTTCTTGCTCCAGTCAGATGTTAGAAAAAGTTAATAATTGTATTTCTTGTGGGAAGCAAATACCTCATAGGGATTTTCACTCTTACTGTATTCCCTGCCTGGGTCCTGACCACGACGTTGCTAATTGTGCATTTTGTGCTAGATTTAATCAGCGTACTATTAGGCGTAGATATAATTTTGCCTTTTACTATTTTGGAAAAAGGTTTAATTATAACATGTCTTCGTATTCTTTTCCAGCTTCTGTGGTGTGTAAGAGGTGTAAGGATGCAGACAGGCCTCCGAGGTCCACAGCAAAGGATGTTACTCAGTTATTGCCAGTTGCTGGTTTGTCAGTCGTCAGTGAGGTGCCTTTGCAGCCCCTGTCATCCGCCTCTTTTGAACCAATTGCCTGTACCAACTCCGGTGTGGAGCTGATGGGGTCTTCAGAATTGCCAGGGACTGGACCTTCGGATACTACTCCCTCAGTTGGGTCCATAGCCGGTAGGCAGGTACCGGCTTCTGAGGGAGTTCTCAGGCCTTTGCAGCTTCCTGTAAATGTGGATTCAGTTTTACATTCAAAGACAAAATCTAAGGCTCCAGCTAAAGTGAAATGGCAAGCACAGGCACCTTTTGATCAGGGTCCTTGGCCTCAGAGGCAGATGCTTAGGATGGCTGAAGATCTCTTAACTATGATCAGAGGTTCACATCGCCCTCCTGACAAGAAGCCTTGATTACAGTCCGATTATGATTCTTCAGACCAAATTTCTGTTTCTTCTGCTTCTTCCCTTGAGCAGGATTATTCTTTTCCTCCTTATGAGGATTCTGATGCTGAAGATTCCTTTCATTCAGCCTCTCCTCCTGAGGATTATTCTTTTGGTGAAACTTTGCATGATATGAGGGTGCATTTTCACTGGGAAGGGCAGGAATTCTCTGAATCCAAGAAAAGGCTTAGGGATTTTCTTCTTCTCCCACAGCATAGGCCTCTGGCTATTCCCCCTGTCTTGGACATTGTAGATGATGTTTTTTCTGAAGCTTCTCTCTCTCCTGATTCTTTTCCCCCTGCTCCGGTCAAATAGGATAGGTATTATAGGGTTCCAGATTCTCACA
Source organism: Protopterus annectens (assembly GCF_019279795.1). NCBI lineage: Eukaryota > Metazoa > Chordata > Ceratodontiformes > Protopteridae > Protopterus > Protopterus annectens. The sequence continues at coordinate 978,142,153 of NC_056725.1, read as the reverse complement.
AGTTTCTTTTTAAGAATCTTTCACCTGATCCGGAAAAAATTTCTCAGGGTCCTAAGGGTGTTAAAGCGGCCTCTGCTAAAAATCCTATTCCCTCTGACCGAGAGTCCAGGGCTTTGGAGAGATGAGGTAAAAAAGTTTATACTTCTGCTACGTTGTCTGTTAGGGCTTTGAACTGTCAATTTCATATGCTGAAGTATCAGCAATACCTTTTGTCTATATTTAAACAAAAGATGTCAGCTGTTTCTTTTGGTGCAGATAATCAGGAGTTACAGGATTTATTGCATGCTGAAAATGAAGAAATAGTCCCAGTGTCCAACAATATAACACAAAAAACGCCAACAAAGATTAGCGTGAAGACACACCAGGAATCTGGAAACCGTGCTGGAAACAACCTTAGTTTATTATTAGACAAACAAAAGGTTAAGCGCTTTCTTCAGTGTAGCACTGACTTCATCAGAACACCAAATGCTAAAAACATTACCTTAAATACAAACAACCCACAGAAAAAAACGCCTTTTTCATCAATAAATCAATTAAGTCATTTTACATTCAAGAACTTGTGAATCATTGCCTTGTACACAAATAGTTTCTGTAAAACATTTTTCATACAATAAATAAAACCATACGTATTACACAAATCTGTACACATAAATATCTCAGATACAAGTAAAATATTGCATGAAAAATTGTATAAAAATCTTGGTAAAACAACAAAAGTATAATGAATGCATAAACCTCCTGTTCACTACTGTGTCTCATTAATTGTGGTCATTCTAACACTATCTACTGAAAAAATCTATCTATCATCAAATGTCTATAAAAAATATGTCCTAACTAATAAGATACTGATCGTTATGTGCTAGACCTGTGTCACAATATACTTCTAATAATTCATACCAAAGCATGACAATATTTGTTAAAATACCTTTAACACATGATGTGTTGGAATATACTTCAAAAACTATTTATAGGTGAAATAAGCCTAGAAACTTGTTCTAAATCTTGACAAGGGGCTTTGTTGGAATCATCTCATTAAGGCCTGGGGGAGTGGACGCATCTAACCTGATCTGCCATCTGATCTCCCTTTCCCCCACTGTTGCCTTAATGTTGCCACCTCGTGGGTTAGGCATAACCATTTCCAATATGGCAAATTTGAAAACCTTACATTGTGGATTTTTGATTAAATGTCTTGATAGGGCGTTGTTTACATCACATTTCCTCATACAGTATGTGTGGTCATAAATCCTGTTTTTTAAACAGCGATCTGTCTTTCCCACATAGTAACTCATGCATGTTTGACAAACACCCAAATATACTATGTGTTTGGTCAGACAGTTACCATTACAAAACTTGACTTTACTTTTTATACTATTATTTAACACAATGTTAGGTACATCCAAAATGTACTTACAAAAATTGCATTGGCCACATTTTTTTGTACCAGTTTTCTGTATTTTCTTTCCCTTGTAATAGTTAGACTTAATCTCAATAATTCTCTTCAAATTGTTACCAGTCTTGTGTACAAAATATGGTCTATCGGGTATTTTTTCTTTAATTGATAAATCACTTGTCAAGATGTTCCAGTTTGAAGTAATTATGTTTTTGACTTCTCTAGTATATCTACCATATTTAATTATACACGCCCTTAGATGTTCATTACCTGGGACGTGACTAACAGCATTGTCATTGTTGTCATTACTATACTGGTTGGTCACGTTTCCTACTCCCAGTAGAGGTTTGTATTTATGTCCCCATTCCTTTACAACATAAGAGGTGATGTCCTTTATCATATTTTCGGGGTATCCTTTATCTGCAAAAAGATGTCCAATATATGACATCTCCCGGAGCATGTAATCCCTCTCGGAGGTCATCCGTGCAGCCCGGATACGCTGCCCCCTGATAATACCCCTTTTAGTACTGTAGGAATGTGCACTACTGTAGTGTAGGTATCCATTACTGAACGTATCCTTTCTATAGATACGAGACTGAAACGATCCACCCTGACTATAAATGTACACATCCAGGTAATTAATACCGGTATGGTCATACTGATGAGTGAATTTGAGATAGTCAGTGGTGTTGTTGATATATTTCATAAAGCTTGTTAGGTCTTGTTCACTACCATCCCACAAAATGAAAATATCATCCAGATATCTAACAAATCTCTTGATTTGCACCATCCATTTAGAATTTAGAATAAATTCCATTTCCCAGTCCAGTAAGACCAAGTTGGCGTATATGGGGGCACAAGCAGTACCCATAGCTACGCCAACTTTCTGTTTGTAATACTCCCCCTCAAAATAAATATAGTTGTGATCCAGGACGATGTCCATAAATTCCATGATTAAAGAAATATCATTCTGCCCCAGACCACTCGCTCTAAGGATACTGTTACTGAACCTATTGAGGCCATCCTCCTTGGGAATACATGAGAATAAGTCCTGAACGTCAATGGTGACATAAATAAGATTGGGACTCCACATATCTTGCTTGAAAATGCCCAGGAATTCCCATGAGTCTTTCATGATGTGCTCCACAGTATTATACATATGTTTCAATTTGTGGTGGACCACTTGACCAAAGGGGAACGCTTTACTTGCACTACCAGAAATTATAGGTCTAAATGGAGGGTCATAGAGATTTTTATGGACTTTGGGAATGCCAGTGATAGTAGCAAGTATAGGAAATTCAACTTTTAAGAATCTATATAGGTCTTCATTTATCCTATTTTCTAAAATAAATTCCTCTAGATAGGAATCAATACGTCCATGGGCAATGTTTACCTCATTCAAAGATGAGGATACATATTGTGTTGAGTTGTTCAATAAATCAAAAATCTTACTTATATATTTCTCCTGATCATAAAGCACTATACCCCCACCCTTGTCTGCGGACATAATTCTGATGTTCTTTTCACATAGGGATTCAACCACTTCCATAACCTCACAACTAGACTGATGCTTTGATTTTTGATGCCTATATTTATTGTATAAAGCATACACCTGGGCATTTACCACATTTTCAAAAGATACTAAAGTGGAAGACATTGGGGGTGTGAAAACACTTTTTTTCTTTAACTCACCTCCTTGTGAGAAATTAGTACTATTTTTGTTATTGAAAAAAATCCCTAAATTCAATTTTCTCAAGAATAACTTAAATTCCACAAGGGTATCAGTTGTATCCATACTATTATCCGGTATGAACTTCATACCCTTGGAAAATATCGAAAAGAATTCAGGTTGAACTTGATGTGCACTATAATTGTAAATTTTCAAATCACCATTAACATGTATAATCTCACCACTATTTGGTTTCAAATTGTGGTCGCAACAAACAGTACTACCAACCAAATTGTCTGTGTCTGGCTGAGGAATAGGCCGATTTAAACATTTGGGGTCGGATGTTAATTGTATCTGTGACTTCTCCAAATGTTTCGCCCTTTCCCCCTCCGTTCCACAGTTTTCCATTGCTCCCTTTCTTCCTCTAAAAAACACTCCTCATCAGCTTGATTGACAAAACTGTCTCTATAGTAATTAGAGTATTTCCTATCAGATGTGACCACTTTCTGTTTTCTATCATTGTTTGTTTTCCACCTGTAAGCGGTCCCTTTCTCATACTGTATAATATCTCTCTGTAATTTTTTGCACTTTCTTTCATAAGTCTTCCTGTACATACTCTCAGCATATTCATATTGTTTGAAGTATAACTTCTCCCAGTGTGCAAAAAGCATGTTATTTTGTATAAGTTTGTCAATATGTTCAACCTCATTTAACAAAATACTTAATTTGGAATCGTTACACTCAATAATGAATGACATAAACTTTTTACCAAATCCATTGAACATTTCATTACATATTTTAATGTTCTCAACATTCATATCGACACCCATGGGCTCTTTGAAAAAACGCAAGCCCATAGGAATAACACCACTGTCCAAACATTTGCGGAGATATATATTCTCCACTTGAATATTTTTAACTTTACTCAACTTGTTGCCAAAGGAGTATATGAGTTCCTTCATACTGGTTAATAAACCCAGACCTAGGAATGTCTTTGAAATCTAAGGGCATCTTCATAAATTTATCCAAGTTGTACCCGTGCCCTTTCCCTAAATCTCCCTGTGAAGAAGGTTTTGAAACAGTACCTTTAGTGTGTTTGCTATGAGCTGCACTGTTCTTCTCCTCAACAGCATATGTCCGAACAGGAGGTTGTCGTTTGGGTTTCGCACCCGATATCAAGTATTGATCCTCGTCGATATTGTCAGTCGCTGTAAAAATGTTAACAGTACTTCCATGCCCGACCATTTGCTCATTGAGTTCCTTCCTCGGCGTGCATCTCGACGAAAACGGAGAAGAGAATCTCCTCTGTCCATTGGGAATGTCGTCGTCGCTGCCATGACCAATAGAGGAACGGACTGTCATAGGCACAGTAAAGCTAGGTTGCGCACAGTTAGTTTGCATGATAACAGGCGGAGTAAGCAATTCAACTAGGCGAGTTATCTCGCCCTTTATAATTGCCATTTCTGAATGGATTTTGGCAATCTCCTCACGGGTGATTGAAGTAGATAAATTCGAAGTCTCCTGCATAGAATCCATTGGAAACTACTGAAAATGAAGAAATAGTCCCAGTGTCCAACAATATAACACAAAAAACGCCAACAAAGATTAGCGTGAAGACACACCAGGAATCTGGAATTTATTGCATGCTATTGAACAGGTGGGTAAACATATCCTGCACTGTGGTTTTGATTCTTTGGAAGCTTCTTGTAGGGCTGCAACAACTGGTGCAGTTACTAGAAGACATGCTTGGTTAAAGGAACAAAGCTTGCCGGATCAGGTTAAAGCCAAACTTTTGGATGCCCCTTTGCAGCATGATGTTCTGTTTGGGTCCAAAGCTGAAGAGGTATTAAAGAAAATGGAGGACAAAGCTAAATCTATGCAGATGGTTAAGGATTTTCTACAGGTGCAACCTCATAGATTTAGCAGACACTGGCCAGCTAAACCTTGGTCCTTTCCAGGCTCGGACAGGTCTCAGAGAGGCAGATTCAGGCGTTCCAGAGGTAGGGGACAGGCACAGACCCATTTTAGAACAGGCAATGGAGTGCCCCCTCTCCCAAGGGCGGTGAAGATAAGTCTTAACCCTACTGAAAACAGTCTTTATGACTCTCCCTTTCTGGTTCCAGGGGTTTCTCTCCTGGAAGCACCTTTGGGAGGAAGGATTTCTCTTTTTTATCAAAATTGGAGCCGCATAACCCGGGACAAATGGGTTCTGGACATAGTCTCAAGAGGTTACAGATTTCATTTCCACACCTTGCCAAAACTGAACGGTTGGCTAGATCTGCCAAATCATCAGTGGGCGGAGGCACAATGGCAGGTTCAGTCCCTCCTGACTATGAGGGCCATAGAATTGGTACCAAATTTAGAAACAGGGCAAGGTTTTTATTCCAGACTTTTCCTGGTTCCCAGGAAGGAAAATTCATGGAGACCAATCCTGGACCTTTCTGTACTAAACACCTTCCTAGATATATCAAAATTCATGATGCTCACTCTGCAGCAGCTGCTGCCTATGTTGGGCAAGACTCCTTGGATGGTGACTTTGGACTTAAAAGAAGCTTACCTGTATATTCCTATAAGGCAAGAGTGCAGAAGGCATCTGCATTTCAAAGCGGGCTCGAAGCATTACCAGTTCTCTGTGCTGTCCTTTGGCTTATCTACTGTGCCCAGGGTCTTTACAAAGTGCCTGGCACCAGTAATGGCATTTTGCAGTCAGAAGGGGATTCAAATATACCCTTATCTGGATGACTTTATTCAAACAGACGACAAAGACACTCTACTTCGGCATCTAGCTTTTGTGCAGCATCTTCTTCAGTACCTCGATTTCACAGTGAATCTAAAGAAATCAAATCTGGTACCCACACAACAGATTACTTTCCTGGGTGCTCCTCTGAGTACTATGACCCAGATGGCTTCCTTGACACCAGACAAAAAAGTGCAACTGGCTTCTTCTTTCCAACACCTGGCTTCAATGAAACAGCTGACTGCAAGAAAAATTCTGCAGGCTTTGGGTTACATGGCTTCCTGCATTCTACTAATACCATATGCAAGACTGCATATGAGGAAACTGCAGTGGTACCTCAAGAGTGCATGGTCTCAGCATTACCATAATTTGGAAACAGTGATCACGATTTTGCCTTGTCTCCAGCAAGAGTTTCTTTGGTGGGCCAAAGCCTCTCTACAGAACAAGGGGAAGTGTTTTTGTCCTCCACTGACCAACCAGGTTCTGACAATGGATGCTTCAGATTATGCCTGGGGAGCCCACATGCACGGGAGATGGACAAAGGAGCAAAAACACCTGCACATAAATTTGAAGGTGATGCTAGCTGTACAGAATGCCCTGATAGCCTTCAGGGACCTTCTTCTACCAGGACAATTGTTGATACAGACAGACAACACTACAGTGATGTGGTACATAAACAGGCAGGGGGGCTCTTACTCTTACTCCCTGTGCAGATTAGCCATGACTCAATGGTACGCTGCTCTGTCCTGCAGTGTCAACTTACAAGTGCAATTCCTGCCAGGAAAAGACAACACTCTGGCAGACACATTGAGCAGACACATTTCGGATCCACACGAATGGATGCTGGATGTTCAGATATTCAGGATGATTATAAAGGCGTGGGGATGTCCAGACATAGATCTCTTTGCATCCCCTCAGAATCATCTTCCAACATTCTGCACAGGACCTACCACAAACTAGCATGTCAAGTGGATGCCCTCTCATTCAGTTGGAAACACCTCTCAGTATATGCTTTTCCTCCTTTTCCTCTTCTACCTCGGGTACTTCTGAAGATAAAACAGGACAGACCGCAAATGATTTTACTGGCTCCCAATTGGCCTTGGCAATTCTGGTATTCCACTCTGATGAACCTGGTTCAGAAGCCTCCCTGGATTCTGCCTCAAATCCCTCATCTACTGTCTCAATGGGATGGCCGGATACTGCACAGTCATGTCAAAACTCTGAATCTAGCTGCCTGGTGGATCCAGGGTCTGTAAACACCTCTACCCTTTCCAAACAGGTTATGGATGTAATCCTTGAAGCTAAACGACCCAGCACTAGAAAATCTTATGCGGGTAAATGGAAAAGATTTTGCTCCTGGAATCAAGTCCAGGGTGGTGATTCTGATGTTCCGAACATTCCTCTGATTTTACAGTATCTGACAGAGTTGTTACATACGGGCCTGTCTTTTTCGTCTGTTAAGCTTCATGCTTCTGCTATTTATGCACATTACGATACGGATCCTCCGTTTTTTTCTCATCCATTACTTAAACAATTTCTTAGAGGGGTTAAGAATATTCGGCCCCCTATGAGGGCTCCTGTTCCCACTTGGGATCTTAACTATGTTTTGCAGAAATTAACCTTGTCTCCTTTTGAACCTGCAGCTTCCACATATTTGAATTTTTTGTCTTGGAAAACTGCTTTTCTTTTAGCTATTACCTCTGCTAGAAGAATTTCAGAATTGCAAGCACTCATGGCTGTGGAACCCTTCCTTATTTTTCATCAGGACAGGGTATCTCTATGGACTAATCCCACCTTTATGCCCAAAGTGGTTTTGGCAGTGGCCTTGAATCAGTCTATTCGTTTGCCTACCTTTTATCCTAATCCTCAAAGTGAGGAAGAAAGTCTTTTGCACTCTTTAGACGTGCACAGACTGCTTTGTCTATACCTGGACAGGACCAAGATATTCAGGAAATCTGATCAGTTGTTTGTCGCTTATGCTCCTACTGTTCAAGGGAAAGCAATCACTAAGCAAACTATTTCCAAGTGGATTGCCCGTTGCATCAAGTTCTGTTACTCTTATCATGGTAATCCAGTTCCTGTTAATGTTAGGACTCATTCTACCTGGGCTACTGCTACTTCAGCAGCTTTTCTTTGTGGGGTTCCTACCAAGGATATTTTGGAAGCTGCTACTTGGAGTTCTGTGCATACTTTTTCTAAGCATTACAACCTCCCTCTCTATTCTAAATCCAGGGCCGGTTTTGCTTCTGCAGTTTTGCAAGGTTTTGTGACCGCTCCCTCTGTTTCTCCTCCAGCCACCCTTTCTTAGCTTTAGGACTCAACCCTACAGTCATGACTGCAACAGTGAACCACGAAGGACATAGTACAGTTGTGTACTCTTACCATAAATGTAGATGTTCGAGTGTGTTCACTGTTGCAGTCTGGGTTACCCTCCCTCCTACCCCCTCTTTTGTTTTTTCTTTGAGTATTATCTGTTATGATGTATTTTGGCTGATGAGGTTTTGGGCATGGTTTCTTTTTTAGCCTTTTCTTTCTGGGCACCTAACATTTGGGGCAAGAAAAACTGGGGAAATGGCATCAGCTGAGGTATTTATACCTTCTGGCGCATTGACGTCAGGATAAAAGCAACCTCAGCTGACACCCGATCCAGACTTTGGGACTCTGGCCGATCAGGGGCTGCTGCTGGCAGGAAGAACCCTACAGCCATGACTGCAACAGTGAACACACTCGAACATCTACATTTATGGTAAGAGTACACAACTGTACTTTTTTGCCCCCCAAAAAATCTTCCCCTTTCCCCAGTGTCATGCCACACCATTATAGCATAAGTTATTGCATGTTAGTATTCAGTGAGCTATAAACAAATAAGGCATTTTTTTTCTCTGAACAAGAGGCACAGGATATCCATGATATGCAGATTAGTGCCACCACCAAGAGCTATGCTTCATAAAATAACTATGTGAAATCTTGAGATTATGCAGGAAGAAGGGTAACCTTACTGGCTACTGCCATAGATTAAGTGGCTTCATTACTAGTGAGAATTAGCTGTATAAAGCACGTTTACATAATAAAAGCACTGCATAAATGGCAAAAGTCAGGGTACCTTTTGGGCTGGGCTTGTATTGGCCCTAGGGCCGATAGCCTAGTACCTACCTATGAACCTATGATTTTAATTCTAGTTTGCTGCAGAATTGTATTGCTGCTAACAACTAGCTATCATCAAAGCTGTCCAGCATAAGTGAATGATCATCAGAAAAAGCCTGTAGAAATGATGCTCCACATTCATTAACATGGAGTGTGCTTTACCCTAACTCATCATTATCACTTCAGTAAATTGCATGCTAACACTACAGTGCAGCATTAGAAGGGGTGCTGCATGCCCGAGGGTGTTGTACTTGAGGTGAGACATTAAACTAAGCTCCCATCTGCTTGAAATTATAGTAGCTCAGGTAGGTATAAAAGATCCCACAGTGAAAACAAAAGGCAAAGCTCCCTGATGCCTTTGCCATATTTCCCCTAGTAGTATAAATACCTACTCAGGTCTTCCTTAAATGGGACTAAACTGGTCAATAAAATGAATAAATAACTAAATAAATGCAAATTACCATGGTTAATAAACATGAATTGCAATAATGATGTGCAGTGCATACAATAATGCAAATAACTGTAAATGATGCACCATAGGTTCATAGGTTCATAGGTAGGTACTAGGCTATTGGCCCTGGGGCCTATACAAGCCCAGCCAAAAAGGTACCCTGGCTTTTGCCACCCAAGTAAATTATTTTCCTGTGCCACTGTCAAGCAGAGCCACAGAGGTGATCCCCGGGGTGAATTTCCTACTTCCCATCCAATCATCAATATTTTTCTTGAAGAGTGCTAATAAGGAGCTTTGTTTGATATAGATAGGTAATTTATTCCAGAGTATGGGAAGTCTCTTGAACAGGAATCTATCCCTCCAGCATGTTCTGTTTAATGTGGTGACAAGGTTTAGGTCCCTAGAGCATGTAGCTCGGAGGGATTGGGATTTCTTTAAGTGGAGCATGTCCAGCAGCTCTGGGTTTGACATTGCTTTGTATGTTAGGCAGAGACCACCTCTGAGTAGGCGATATGCGACGGAGTAAAGCTGGAGTTTTTTGAGATGGTCTGCATAGGGCATCTGTTTGAGGCCAGTAATCTTCTTTGTGAGGTATTTCTGCGGCCTTTCCAGTTGTTGTAGATGTCTTGTGAGGTACATACCAAAAGGGGCATTGTACTCTATAATGGGTCTAATGAGTGATGAGTAGAGGGGAACAATGACCTCTTTTTTTCTGGATGAGAAACCTTTTGTGATGAGGTGTGCCACTTAGAAGGATTTCCTGACTACTGTGGTGATGTGATTATCAAAGGAGAGACTACTGTCCACCCGTGTCCCAAGGTCTCTTATCTCACTTTCAGTGTTAAGTATACTACCGCCTATGTTGTAGTTCATGGGTACAGAGTTTTTACCAAAGGGGATGACAATGCACTTTTTGGCATTGAGCTTGAGGCCATGGGTTTTGACACTAGGCATTTGTCTCAGTGAGGCCCTTTTGTAGGATGTCCACATCATTAGGATTTTCGATTATGGCTCCTAGTTTGCAGTCATCTGCGAACTTCATTAGCCAAAGACCTTCTGTGTTAGCCTGTACTTCAGAGAAGTAGATACCAAACAAGAGAGGAGCCAGGACTGAACCCCGTGGTACTCCACTTGTCACTGGTCTGAAGTCAGATTTGGAGTCTGCTACTTTCACAGTGTGGGTTCTGTCAGTGAGCCAGTTGGCAACCCATCTTGTGACATAGGGATTTATACCTAGTTTAGTGAGTTTATCTATAATTCCAGAGTGGGGGATGGTGTCAAAAGCCTTGGCAAGATCTAGATAGGCTGTGTGAACCACCTTACCCTTGTCTACGGCTTTGGTGACTGCTTCAAAGAAGTCTATCAGGTTTAGGAGACATGATCTGCCTTTTACTTACCCAAACTGCGTGAGATCCAGAGTTTGGAGATTACCAATATCTTTGTTTATAAGTTCCATGATGATACATTTCATGGCCTTGCAGACCAGGCTCGTCAGGCTAATGGGGCGGTAGTTCCCGGCATCCGTGGTGGCTCCCCCCTTGTGGAGTGGGATAACTGTTGCTGTGCACCATTCAGCAGGCACAAAGCCTGAGGTGAGGCTATGATTGAGCATGGTACTTAGGTGGGGTGCCAGTTTGTTCTGTAGTTCATGTAGAACGCAGCCTGGGATGTTGTCTGGTCCCATGGATTCTGTGTTCTTGGCTTTGGAGAGTGTGGTTTTTACCTGTGCAGCCGTGATTACAGGAACTTTGCATTCTTCCGGAATAGAGATGGGCTCTTTAGGGGTTGAGAGGGGGGTAAAGTTAGCATGGAACCTATCTGCCAGGATGTTGACAATATCAGTTGGGTCTGTATATTTAGTGCTATTGTGCTGTAACCCAAAGCAGATCTGAGTGTTGCCATTGAGATTCTTGACATAGCTATAGAATGCTTTGTGGTTGTCTTTAGAATCAGTGGCGATTTTGTTTTCGTAACTAGCTTTGGAGGATTTTATCAGGGATCACAGCTTCTTACTGAGGCTGACCAGGGAGCTCCTCCACTTGTGGGATTTTATTCTCTTTTGCAAGAGTTTCTTCCTTCTGTTGTACAGTTTGTTTATGGCAGGGGACCACCAGATTAGCTTCCTTTTTTTGGAGGATAGCATCTTGGTTCTGTTTGGGATAGCACAATCCATGCACTCATGTCAGTGCTTATAAAGTGCAATTGTGTAGGATTCAGTAGTCGTAATTGTATTGTCCATCTGCATGGGTGTCATGAAGTTCACCACTTCTGTCTTAAGAAGTATGAAGTTGGCTTTGGAGAAATTTTTTACCATGGTTTCCTTAATGGGGGTGGAGGCAGGATGTGGATATCTAGGGTAATTAGCTTATGGTTGGAGCGGACCAATGAGGCATTGACTTCAGGTGTGGAACACCAGTCACTCATATTGGTAATGACTAGATCCAGGATATTGTTGCCTCTGGTGGGGGTGTGGATAAGTTGATCCAGGGCATTGGAGTTTATGAATTCCAGAAAGCGTTGAGTGAAGGAGTTGGTACATGAGTAGTTTTCCCAGTTAAAGGTGGGGTAGTTGAAATTGCCCATTATTAGGGTGCTTGGTTGAACCCTAATATTTTCCAGTACATCAAGAAAAGAAAAGTGGGAATCCTGGGGCATGGTGGGTGATCTGTAGTAAGCTACAATTTGGATTGCAGTTTTGCCCAGAGTTAGTTGCACTTGGAAAACCTTGGCTGCATTATGCTGAGCAACTAGCCTGGAGGTGTGGATATCCTTAATGAATATGGACACACCTCCGCCTTTGGTGTTCCAGTCCAGATTACATGGCCGAAAAGTGTGGTATGAGTTATAGCCTGGTAGTGCAGGGGTGCTGTCTAGAGCCTTGAACCAGGTCTCAGTCACTGCACAGATATCGATGTTCTCCATTTTAAGGAATGCCTCGAGAGAGTGCATTTTGAGATTTAGACTTCTAGCATTGAGTAGCATCACCCTCAGTTTTTGCTTGCCTGTTCCTGTTACAGTGGTGAATTTGTCATTTGAACCTTGCCTAAAAAAGGCACTATAGGGGCGGCAAGAACCTTAGCCAGTATCTGGAATCCCAGGGGTGACAGGTGCAGGACATCTCTGGCAAAGCATCGTGGTCTGTCGACCATGTCATCCCAGGCAGACAGATACTGGATCCCTTTATAATGGCACCAGAAGCTTAGCCAATTGTTGAAGTCAATTATTTTGTCCTTGTACTGCGGCATCGTTCTGGGTGATGGCAGAATGCTATTCAGGGCTAGGGTTATACCTGTCTGGGCTACAAGATCGTAGAGCTCTTCCATGTCTCTTTTCATGTAGTCCAGGGAGGTACGTCTCTGGTCGTTCACACCAACATGGACAATGACAGAGTCATATTTGTACTTGTTGTGGAGTGACCTGAGTGTGTGGGTTATGTGGTGGATCCTGGCACCCGACAGACAGCTGACAGTATATGACACGAGTGTACTATGTGCACCAAGTTGCAGACTGTCACCATGTGGCATGACAGCGTAGTGCACTGCAGCAGGGAACAGGGACTGAATAAATCACGATGTGTTTGAGATATCTCACTTGGTAGCTGGTCCCTGCTGCACTCTGCACCACTGTTACCATCACACAGCATTCATATAACTCTCATTCACTCCAATAGAGCTGTGGAAGTTTGTACTGTTAACTCCTAACGATTGCAGTCTGAACCTTTTGACAAAATGAAGTTATAGCCTCACATTTCAAACACATTTTCATATCTCTACAGCAATAATGGTTAGCAAATAAATCTAAATAGCAAACTGCTTAGTACAAACGGTAGTGTTCATTAGATTCTAGGTCTTAAACTAGATTTTATAAGTCATAATAAACCCAATAAACATTAATTGTGCAATATTTTGTGAACAACATTCAGTATCTCAGTAACCACTCAAGCTACACACATACTGTCAGCAGTGTTTTGTACACCCATCTGTGAGCGTTCATATGAAGCTAAGCACTTATGTTTGTGTTACTTGGTTTCTGAGATATTTAGAAAAATATGAATATTATGACAAGATAAATAAATGGTATATGAACAATAATTAAGATTTTTTTATGCATCATAAGACAGAGGTCAAATACCAGTGCAGTTGTGTTACACATCATATAAGATTTTAGATGAAATATTACAATAATTTGTAAGAAGTCTGGTTTTGAAATGATTAATGTAAATATGAAAAGGCTATATTAGATGTCTAGAGGTGATAGTAGACTGTAACTGCAGAAGCACCTGGAAGCATCACTAGGCTGTAATGAATTAAACATGACAGTGGACCTAAAGTCATTTACATACTATGGTAATGATGGGAAGTAGTGCTATGAGACCTCTCATTGGTGGGAGCTTGGCATCATCACTGTGTGGGAGTGAGCACAAGTGAAGTTACACATCAGTAGTGAAGCAGGGTCGATCTGGTGAAATGTCCAACAGCTCTTGATACATGGTTCTGGTTAGGTAAATAATTTATGTAGGTTTTCACCAGTCTGTACACAGTTGTTGTAATGTTTCTGAATTGTATAGTAACCTGGAGAAGAGTCATACGCATGTTTGTTCCACGTATGGAATACTGCAGCTATACAAAGGGATAAGTCTGAGTACAAGGTCATACCCCCTGATATAACAGTCCTTGGTATACTATTCTACTTTGATCCATCCCTTCTGCATGGGTACAGTTCTCATAAATCCTGCCCAATATGTTTCTGGTTGGCCTTAAAAAGAGGCTGATGGAAACATCATGAAACATCTTCCTAAAGTTCTAAGCCTGACACTCTCCTGTCCTCTACTGGATATTGAAAAGGTCTATCGTGCTTTAGCATTTAAAGCATTACACTGTATAATCCAGGGAAAACATTCTTATGTATAGCTGACTGAAGGACGGAGACTATCCATCATGCTCAGCCTACCGATGGTCACATGTCAGACTCTATGAGTAGCTGCACTGTGTCAGTTGTATGCTGATTGTTATTTGGAATTATGCTTTCGCCATTTAGGCAGCTTTTTGACACCAGTTCATATAAACTGGTTATGTATTGTACTACCCATTTCATCAGTGTAGAACATTGCCACTTCAAAATCCCTCTTTTAACTTTGCAACTTCTTGTTCTCCTGCCAGAAACACAGAATTAATGATTCTAAGGATGCATCTCACTCACAGGTTCATAGGTTCATAGATAAGGATTAGGCTAGCTGCCCTTGAGGGCCATTTTAAGCCTAGCCAGTTTCCCTTGTTGTGCTTGAATTAACCTTTGCCATTTTGTTAGAGACTGGCCTTACCCATCCCATGCTCAGTAATTATATAGTGCCCCTAATGAGAATAACTGAGATCGTACAATAGATAATTTGAGAGGCCACATGCATGGGATAAAGCACTTAGGAGCTGCCTCTGTCCATTAGTTGTACAGTGAACAGTCCTGGAGTAAACTTTCTCGTTTCCATCCATAGATCCAAGTTGTTCTTGAATATGGACAGGGAAGAAGTTTGTTTTAGGTGAATGAGGAGTCTGTTCCAGAGCAGTGGCATCCTCAGCCAGATATACCTGTTTCTCCAAATTGTTCTACTGATGTTGAAGAAAAGGTTTATATTCCTAGACTGGGTATTTCTGATGCCATTTAACTTGCTTGTGTAGGTCCACAAGTATTGGGTTGGGGGATGCCTTGTATGCTAGACACAGGTTACCTCTTAGCAGTCTGTAGGATACTGAGTATAATGGCAGGGCTTTGAGTTGGTACACATAAGCCATGTTGCTTAGGCCTTGTATCCTTTTAGTAAGGTATCATTGTGGATGTTCCAGTTATGCATGTGTCTGGACAGATACATACCAAAGGGGGTATTATATTCAATGACTGGCCTAACAAGGGCTGAGTAAAAGGGGAACATGACATCCCTAGATCTAGACACAATCCCTTTGTTTAAAAGCTACGCAATATAGAAGAGCTTTCTTACAGCAATGGACACATGTTGGTCAAATGTTAGGTTACTGTGCACATAGACAGGTGTCAGTCAAACGTTAAGTCACTGCCCACATACTGTATGGTCCCAAATCCCAAACAACTGAGTCAACTCTCAGGGGCATCTTGTTAATGTGTTAGTTCCCCTGGGATAGATGATATCCCAAATGATACAATAATGCATTGTTTGGCATTTAGTTTCAGTCCATGATTATGCCACCAGTTATTTATTTGGGACAGACCTTCCTGCAAGATGGTAAAGTCATTTGGGGATTCAATGACTGCTGCTAGCTTGCAGTCATCTGCAAACTTAGTCAGCCATTTGCTTTTACCTCAGAAAAGTAGATGCAAAATAGAACGAAGGCTCCACTTACTCCATAATGAAGGCTATAGCTATTGCAGGGACATTTACTTCATTTGCATTTGGGTCCTTGCAGTTTTTGACTGACCAACACAAGCAGTCTTTGAATCAGCTTCAGTGGCCTCCCCCTGTCCTTTGCACTGCCAGTGAGCAACATATTCTCATCCTACTTACACTGCACAATAGGGAGCTTTCACTGGTTGTACTGATAAATGCCATTTCAAGAAGCTGCAGTCTGTAAGTGTTTGATGAGCTACAGCTTAAAGATGTGGTAATCTTGTTTTTGGAAGCATGATTTAATAATTAAGGTCTGATTTCTTAAAACTAAATGCAGTTTCAACTAACATTTGATTTGCAGCTATATAGAATTGTAATTGTCTCATTCCAAGTGTGAACTAAAGTCTTTATCAGAATACAGGCTTTTGCAGTTACTTATTCACTAATGCCTACATGTTTAAGAGCCCACAAAAAAGTCAATTCAAAGCCGTTTGTAGTTTTAGTAAATGATAATCAGGATTACCTGGCTTCATTATTAAATTATTCAACAGCACAGTCATCAGTTTGTGAGTGAAATGAGCTACTTATTTATTATTTAACAACTAGCAGAGCAAATTATGGTGTGCTCTGCCTATCTTTAGCTGCTTGATCACTTTTGCTTACAGAATACAGTTCATAAGTCAGACTGTGTGATTATAATAGCCACTTCCGTCCTTTACGAAATGAGGGAACCACCAAATTAAAGGCCATTTAAATCACACAACACAAAATGTAAAAGCAGAACACAATAATGTGCTAAATTAATTAATAAATATCAGCAACAGCCCTTTAACATTGGCTTAACAGCCATGACAAAACATTAGGGAATATGTTTAACACAAACAAATTTTGTTTCCAAATATGTAAATACCCCTTCGTGTTGAATGGAGTGTGTGTGTGTGTGTGTGTGTGAGTGTGTGTGTGTGTGTGTGTGTGTGTGTGTGTGTGTGTGTGTGTGTGTGTGTGTGTGTGTGTGTGTGTGTGTGTGTGTCTGCACATGCATTTAATCTACTATTTTCTTTGTCAGTCCTGTAGTTTAGCCATAAAACTTCCTTGACTGACTAAATGAGCTATTCAATTCTTGAAATTATCTGAAGAGTGCATGGACATAGCTGTCAGCCTTTAGTCTCCAAAATGTGGAATGTGGAAAACTATCTCTTACAATGTAGAGCAAATGGGCAAAATGTGGAATACCTACTAAACACTTGCTAACACCTTCAACTAGGAAGCTCACAGAATGGCTAATAACTATTTTTTTTCAAAATCACGTTATTTTGATTAATTAATAAGATTTGATATCATCTACCATGGATACTTGTCAAGAAATTCTTAACAATTAATATGTTTTTGACCCCTTCACTGTGGAACAATGTGCAGCATAGAATTTTTAATCCTCAAAACAAAGGACACTCTTCATAATGTGGTATAGTTGAAAGGTATGGTCATAGCTGAAATGATTTGTTTTTTTCAGTTATGTTTCATTTATCTTTTTTTTTGTCCTAAAATTGCCATGGTCTGTTTTTCTTGATGAAGTATGTTTATATTCAGGGTTTTTCATGGTATCCATCAGTCTCACAGTTCAAGACTGAGCAAGTGTACAGTTGCACATAAATATAAGAAGTATGCAAATGCAAATACCTACTCAAGTTGTCCACCATACCTTTTTTCATTTAAACAGATTGTGATTCAGGGCATAAGATATTGGAGGGCTGCTATAACTAGGCCTCGGCCCAGCTTAACAAGACCCATATTGTGATGTCTCTGATGATGCATCATCTTCGACATGTATATTTATCAACTTAAACTCACCCTATAATATAAAACACT
Organism: Protopterus annectens; assembly: GCF_019279795.1. NCBI lineage: Eukaryota > Metazoa > Chordata > Ceratodontiformes > Protopteridae > Protopterus > Protopterus annectens. Next base: position 978,124,544 of record NC_056725.1, on the reverse strand, counting down.
TTTCGGGTATAATCTTACCTCAGTTTAGTTTTGTATTAATGATATGGTTTTCAGTCTGCTTCAATTACTACAGCTGCAGATATTCCATCCAGCTGTTTTACATGGTCATTTTTTTCAAAATGCAAACTACTAATTAATCGTGAAGTTATAACAAGTTCCTTAACTCCTTTATAATGATTTTAAATGGCCGAGTAACTTAGCTATCAACTGAGAAAGCCCAAGGCTAAAGCAGTTAAATGACCGACAGTGAGTAACACCTCTATGACCTCAGAACGCACAACAAAATTTTACTTACACAATAATCCTTTCTCAGTCAGACACACTTCACTATATATAGTAACACCACTTGTATACTTTATAATGCATAGCCTGAAATTTCTACTCTCTAGGGCTCCTTCATAAACAAACATTTGTTAAATAAGACTAGAAAACAAAATGATAACTAGCTGCTATGTTTTTTGCATTTGGAGTACCTACCCACACATATCTACGTATGTATCAGTAGGAATTAGAATTCCCTACTACATTCTGTGTTAGGTCCTAAGGTGTCCACAAATCTAAAATGTGGATACTGGCGATAAGTCCAGTGAAGACAAAAACATAAGAAAAAAATAAAAATAGAATCCACTGGAGCTACGATAACACTAAACTGTATGGTTAAAACAACTTTAATACGCAACTTAAAAAATTTTGCTTAGTAGCTTCCTCAGATAGTATTTGCGCTAAGTATGAAAGTAATACATACACTAAAACAAGGAAATTATAAGCATTAGAAATGAAAACTAAAATGGAAAAGTTTTTCTATATTGTTATTGTTATTCTATTATTAGTGTAGCCATAAAAATGGTTCATAATATAGTAACATTTAAAAAAATGCTGAACTGGCAGATGCACTTTGGGAAGATTTTGAAGGAGACATGAAATAATGTCAAATCCAGATAGTCAGAGAGAAGTTCATCGTTTCCTCTAGATATTTCTAAACTAAAAAGAATATATTTGAAGGAACTTTTAAAGGAACTATTACTTTGTAAAATCAGTTCCTTCACAGGGATCACAATAAAAACAATATTAATAAAATATAGAGGACTGATTTTACAAAGTAACAGTTCCTTTAAAAGTGAATTAGTTATGTATCATCGGTTAATTGTTCATTATTATTTGTATATAAGAGATGAAGTGTTGTTGTAGCCTTGATTCTGAAGAAGTCAAAATTAAAGGATGAAAGCACTTAATCAAGTTTATTTTATTTTGTTTTTAAGTAAAAGTTTTAATTAACAAAGTGTTTTTAAATCGTATAGCAAGCCTGTTGGTCCAGTGCAATTATTTATGTTCATACAGAAGCACTGATTGCACCACTGTTTTGTACACTTTACCTTTCAGATTCATTGGCATTTTTATGTCACACACTACCCCTGGGCCCTGACACTTCATGCTAGTTAGCTGAGCACCACTGATTCAAGTTTTTACCTCCTTATTCAAACTTACACACCTCACAGATACTTGAAGCTGTTAACTTATCCCCACTATTTCCCTTCTATCTCAGTTTTAAGCTTATTCTGATTTCTCACCATTTGCTGTCTTGACACCTGTATTGTCTGTACTCAGTTTCATCCCATATGCCTTCAGTTTTGCACTCCAGTTCCCTTTCATTTGTTGTTCAGAGTGTGCCTGCATTGCCACATCATCCTAATACAGCAGCTGTGTTGATCTTTCCCCTCAAACGTATTTGCTAATGTAGTCCATCGCTAAATGAACAGGAGTGGGCTCAGAGCTGAACCCTGATGCACCCCACTCCTTGGAAACCCCACTGTGTGTCTAAGTACTGCTTATGCTTATAACCACAAGAAATGCCGTTAATAATACAAATGCCAAAACTCTACAGCAGTGCAGAAAAGAAAGCCAGGAAAGGTACATACACCTGTAGGTGAAGACAAAGCCAAGCCAAACCAATATTATCTTCGCCTACAGGTGTATGGAACTTTACTGGCTTTATTTTCTGCCCTGTTTATGCTTGTGTCATTGCGTCCTTGCACATAGACTACACTAATTCTACCAGCCTTTCTAGGACTTAAAATAACAGCAGGACTGCCCAAATCAGCTTTCTTGGAATCCTGGCATATCCTTTCTTCAAGTCTAGGCATGCCCAGTTGGAGCCTTTCCTCAACACTGGCTTCTTCTTTACTATCTGTCTCACTGCAAACATTAGGCTGGTTGTGCTGCAGCCTAATCTGAATCCAAACTGCTCATCTGCCATCTTACTTTCTTTTACTTTATGCATCCGTTTAACGGTCACCCTCTCCAGCACTTTCATGCAGTGTGACAGGAGTCTGCTACCTCCAAACTGCCTACAGTTGTGAATGACCACTTTGTTCCTGTATACTGGCACTAGAATGCTTTGTCTCCAGTCTCTCTCATTAACATGATGAATACCCTCTACAGCCATATCTCCCCGAACTCACCCAACATCTTGATCATGACTGTAGCTGACCATGCTGCTTTCCCTTAGCGCTGTTCTTATTTCTTGTAGATTGAGTACTTTTTCCTGTTTTATCATAGGCCGTGCTTTGGTCAGCACAGCTTCTGCAGAGTTTTCATCTTTCAGAAGCTGGTGGAAGTATTCTTTCCATCTGTCTTTTTATGTCCTTTGGACTGGTTATCAGGTTGGTTCTACCATCCCTTGTGAATGCAGTCTGATTTTTTTTATTTTTATTTAACATTTGTCAACTGGGAAAGTCCAACTTGGAACAAAGCCAGTTTTCAGCGGAGGCCTGAGGAGAAACACTCCAGATGCATGCCTTTGCAATGTCTGATAACTATCTTCTTTATCTTTGAGTCATTGCCTTGCTATCTGATAGAGCTAATAGTCTAATACTATTACAATTAATGATTAAAAACATTGTGGAGAATAATTCAGTATTTATAGCTGATTTATTCGCTATGATATTTTTAATCAGTAATTGTAATACTACTAGACTGGTTATATGCTTTGTTGTGAATATAACCATTTCTGCTAATAAAGAAAAGGTATTTCTTACTGTAGGAAATGGGTCATGCATTCTGCTCAGCATGACTATGTTATCTCATCCTTTCCTTTCGTTAGGATAATCGGTGCCTTAGCTATACTATCCTGAATCTCTTCGCTGTACTGATGTTGTCTTAGTACAAATATAACCACTCTCTCTTTAGCTGAGGCAAGCAGAATGTATAAAAATGTGTGATATTAAGTTAGAATATTTTATCTTCTGTTATCAAGTGATGATTTTACACAAAACCTAAAGCCTTGTCTTTCTGTGTCTACAATAATCCATTATTTGAGCCTTTTAGACATCTCAGCTATGTTTTAATTTTTCAGAATATTTAATAAATGTTTTTAGTTATCATTCCTTCTTTACTCCATTCCATACCTCCCAACTGTCCAGATTTTTGCCTCATATTTTTTGTCTGTTCCTTCTAAAATTTGTGATTTTTGAGTCAAATCATTGAGGACTGAATTCACTAAATAATGACAGTTGACTTTAAGGCTTCATCTCCTTCAGAAAATACATGGTAACACAAAACGTTTTATTCTAGCAATGTTCTACATTTATAAATTTCTCCTATTTTTAGGCCTTTGTCCCCCCAGTTATTTTTGGATTTGTCCAGATTTCTTATGCTATGAAGCTGAAAAGTATCCTCGTAGCTATTATGTGACCTGCTTTGTTTTAATTTTGTTTCTGAAGTGGCAACAGGGTCAGATACAGACAGCAGACAGAATAGCAATCACAGCTACATTAGCATTTGTAGTGGCCAAGGATCAAGGATTCTGGCTGAATAGTCAGACAGCCTGAGAGTTTTAATTATTTATTTAAGGATGGATTAATAATATCTGATATGTATAGAAATCAAAATAAGATGCATCTGTCTCTGATATCTGCAAACCATCAACTGACTGAAAGTCTATTACAGTTAACTGCACTTGTTTCTATTTCTGAATCTGAAGATATTCAGTCCTTCCAGCAGTGTGGTGGCATATTAAATGTTGCAGCTGTTTTTGTGGCAACTGCCACTGCTTCATGTTTGTGCCCCCCACTTAAAGCAAACCGGAGCATCATTCATGAGTACAGCACTGGAAGTTCTTCTAGAGGCCATAGCAAGTCTTGGGAAGCAAGAAGCCATTCTGTGGTGTTTGTAAATTAGCTGAAGGTCTGCTGGAGTGTTTCTCAGATTTGTCTGGCTGAAACTCTTACTACAGTGAGATGTATTAAAAAAAAACATTTGGAAGTTTGGTGGCATTATATCATTTATGTCTGCATTTTCCATTTTGCATATATTTCAAGAGCCCCCTTACCCACCCAACATTCACCAGAGTCCCTCCCTCTCTCTACCACAATACCCTCTTATAATGCCTAAATATTTTATATACATTTTGATGCTATGGCAAATGGACTAGGAGTTGAGTTCTTAAGTTTCCTCCTTTCTAAATGCACTTACCTGATCCATCATGAAATGCATACTGACATAAGTGTCACTTCCTGCATTCTGATTTGGAATGATACTAAATTTAGTTAAGCAATAATTTAATTTCAACAAACAACAGTATTGTTTACCAGGATGCTGTAGCAATCACAGATCAGGGTGACAGCCCCACAATGTACACACTGCATGCCTTGATCTAGAAGGCATACATGGCATGCTGGGGGGGGGTCTAGGATGGACATAAAAAAAACAGTAGATGGTTGCCCATATGACTGCCATGCCATAATCGATTATCTCCTAGTTATGATTGTAGGACTGATGGATAAATAGAGTCACTGTGACTGGATAAGTCATCAACAAGTGCAAGACACTCATAACAACTCTAAGAAAGGGGTCAAGGAAAGTTACTGGGTACTAATAAGTCATTATCCCTCCACTTAAACTAAACTACAAAGGGATTAGACTAACACTTTCAGGGACACCAAACCATTAATGGTATCTTCCCTTAAGGGTAACCTCAGATTTGGAATACCCATGAAACTACAGTTTACCTAGGAGGAAGATCAAAATCTAAAATATTGCACTTCATAAATTTTAAAAGCACATAAATATTAAAAGTACCTGTGCTGGCATAGTGCAGCACTGCTGTAGATCACTTATGTTTACTGAGACCTTGCAGTACTCTTTCTCTGTATATACAAAGAGCTGGTGTCACATCACTGAAGAGGAGTATTATCTGGTGGCATCCCCATAAAAACTTACCACTTATGTAGCTTGACAAGTGTCATTTAGTGGTGTCAGTAATGATACTTCAAAAAAGTATGTCGCTGCTGTAAAAACACCTTGCTTTGTCTATGTTTCAAAATGGTGGACAGCAGTCAATCTCATTACATCATTGTTAGAATGGTACTTCTTGATCATCTCAAACATTATATCTCCAGTTCAAATTAAATAACTCGCCACCTGTCCAGAATCTCTGTATTGTTTCCATCTGTTGCTGTTGTGTTGCAATGAATGTCATAGTAATGGTCTGGGCAAAGAGGTTCTCAATGATTCTGCAATCTCACAGTATTACTACATCTCGAAGTGATGTCATAATGGAGTTGAAGTGTGGAAGGAGATGGATGCCACATATAGCATAAAACAGCTTAAGCACTCTCAGAAAATGTTCAGATACTACACTGCTGTATGTAAACTACCCCTGCAATATGGGTCTACTAACAAGTAGAATGGCATTAATATAGGTTACACGGGACCCATCCCACCCCATCAAAAATGCCCAACTATGAACACTTATGAAGGGGTTTTGGATACTATTCTATCCTAAAAAAAAAATCAATAATTCTAGCATGACATAGCCAGGTGATCAAGCTGATTTCAAATATAAACATGCAAAATCAGTCAATAGAAAATGAACAAACGGCAACTTGTTTGCCAATAATTATTCTTTACGCATCACAGTAGATTTCTGTCACACCTATTCACCAACAATTTAGTTTCCAAATATCTTTAGGAATGTAGTTCCATGAACTTAAACTCTCCCAGTGAAAAACTGTGTACTCTCACGTCACCTCTGAGTCATTCTTTCTCTCTGTCTTTGAATTGTGCCTCTTGTAATTGCATAGTTCTTCGTTCTGAAAAATGATGCCCTTTGGTCATTAATTACTTTACTTTGAAGTACTTTGATAGACTGGTAAGTAATGTTAAGAGGATGGTTTTCCTGGAGAAGGTCAGTGGATTAATTCCAATAATAATCCAAGAAGAGTGGAGTATAGGAGGCCATCACTGCCCCAGAGACCACTTAGGGTTGGACAGGAGCCAGACTAGGGTTCTGTTGTTTCACTGCTTTTCCTTTCTAATAATACATGAATTTAGGTGGTGGCTTTTCACAATTCTCTTTCAGCATGCTGTTGATTTATGGCATGGGAGCAGTCTGTGAATATCTTAGGCACAAACCAGCAGAGTCAGCTGCTATTGTGAGACTGATGCTTCAGCTTAGACATGAAGAATGCTAGACTATAGGGAAACAGAAGCAGCCATATTAAGAAAACTGTGCACTAAGTTCAATGTATACATGCAGCTAAGTATAAGGTAAAAGTGGGTGATAATAATTCAGAAAAGACATGAATGATAAGCATAAACAACTTGCAACTCAATACAAGCTGTTTGCACTTTGTGTAACTTAACTTGCATTTGTGATTTAGCATTGCACGCCAAGGCTTTTGATGCAGCAGTGACATTTTGTGAGCATCATACAGGGGAAAATATGTTTAGGATAGTATCTGTTCCTGCACCATGCAACAGCTTGGCTTACCACACTATTCAGTGTTGTGCATTTCTTGAAATAAAAGCAGGCAAAATCTCATTGGTGTGCTGACAGGTTGTTTGAGATAATGGCAACCTGTAAGGTTGTTTGCAATAACAGCATGTTGAAAGGTTGGTTGAGGTAATGACATATAAAAGGTTGGTTGCAGTGATAGCATGCTGAAAGGTTGGTTGAGGTATTGGCAGGCTGGAAGTGTTTTTGCAGTGATATGCTGAAAATCTGGTTGCAATAATGGCATGCTGAAAGGTTGGTTGAGGTAACAGCATGCTAAAAGAGTAAAGGTTGTGCGTCAAAAGGCACTTTAGAGAACCTTGCTGAACTCCTTCATTACTTATTCATAAGAACTCTGTGTGTGATTCAGCAGTAGCCTAATAACTCAGCACAAGCTCACACTAAGGCTTTAAGGTGTCTTTTCTGAGTTTAACCTGCAGGGGCACCATTGCAGAGGCAGAAATAGTGGGTTCCAATAAGCATCATAATAATGTAAAACACGTCCCGTTGATGGCTTCATTAATAAATCAAACTCCTGGACTCCAGTTTTATTCATTCTGGTTTATCCTTTGTTGTAACTACTTTTAAAAGAGCCAGAAAGTACAGTCAATATATTTACTTATTAAGAAAGCAAGCATGTAGTTGTTATTAAGAGTGGTTTAGCTTCTGCAGTGGATAATGTTTTTGTTGTCTAAGCAGGTTGGCTAGTATTTCAAAAGCTACTTTTTTTGGTACTGAAATAGTATGATAAACTAATGAATTTTAACACAGATTCAGACCTTAGACAGATTTAGACCTAAGTATAAAAAATACTGCAAATGCAAAGAAAGAAAGAAAGCCTTCAGTTTTATCACAAAGACTTTTAGGTTGCATATCTTATTGCATCTTAAAGGGCATGTGTGTAACAGTTACAGTTTGTTAAGAGTTTCAGTTTATTCTGGCTAGTAACTGCAGGGAGTTTAGTCCATCTTGATCATCTAGAATTCCTGGATTTAGCAAACCACACATGAGATCATCATCTTATTTCGGCTGTTCCCGTTAGGGGTCGCCACAGCAGATCACCTGTTTCCATTTCTTCCTGTCCTCTGCATCTTGCTCTGTCACACCAACCATCTGCATGTCCTCTCTCACCACATCCATAAATCTTATCTTAGGCCTTCCTCTTTTCCTGTAACCTGGTAGCTTCATCCTTAGCATCTTTTTCCCAATATACTCAGCATCCCTCCTCAGCACATGTCCAAATCAACATAATCGTGCCTCTCTGGCTTTGTCTCCAAACCTTCCAACCTGGGCTGACCCTCTAATATACTTATTCTTAATCCTGTCCACCCTCGTCACACCCAGTGCAAATCTTAGCATCTTTAGTTCTGCCACATCCAGCTCAAACTCATGCCTTTTTGTTAATGCCACTGTCTCCAACCCATAAAACATAGCTGGTCTCACTACCCTCTTGTAGACCTTCCCTTTCACTCTTACAGGTACTTGTCTGTCACAAATCACTCCTGACACTCTTCTCCACCCACTCCATCCTGCCTGTACTCTCTTCTTCACCTCTCTTCTACACTCACCATTACTCTGAACTATTGACCCCAAGTATTTAAACTCATCCACCTTCGCCACCTCTACTTCTTGCATCTTCACCATTCCTCTATCCTCCCTCTCATTCACACACATATATTCTGTCTTAGTCCTGCTGACCTTCATTCCTCTTCTCTCTAGAGCATATCTCCATCTCTCCAGGGTCTCCTCCACCTGTTACCTACTCTCACTACAGATCACAATGTCATCTGCAAACATCATAGTCCACAGGGACTCCTGTCTGATCTCGTTTGTCAACCTGTCCATCACCATTAAAAATAAGAAAGGGCTCAGAGCTGATCCTTGATGTAACCCCACCTCCACCATAAACGCATCCGTCACTCCCACCGCAGACCTCACTGCTGTCACACTACCCTCGTACATATCCTGTACCACTCTTACATACTTTTCTGACACTCCTGACTTCCTCATACAATACCACAACTCCTCTCTAGGCACCCTGTCATATGCTTCCTCTATGTCTACAAACACACAATGAGATGTTCTTCAATAATATAGCTGAGGCCGAGTTCATTTCACCTGCATAGTTCTGTAATCATTTTACAGATGTGGATAGTTCAGGCCCTTCCTCCGTTTGGCCCATGCTGCAAATAACCATATAGTTTCCTGTGAATTTCCTAATGTGTATTAGTTTTTCCATCATTTCCATCATTGTTTTAAGTTGTCTTTTAACTATTAGTAGTTCAGCAGAATTAGGTGAATATGTTTGCACGAGGTGGTACTAACATTTACATAAGACATTAATTTTTTTCTCCTACTCCTTTATTAATCAACTTTCTGACATTTGCCCATGCAGTAGAAATATTTATTTTTTGAATGAGGTATACAGTCTTTACCTTCTTCTTTAGCAGGAATTTTAATGAGCAAAATAGCCAAATGTCTAACACAAGCTTTCTTTATCATTTATTATTTTCTGCTGAAATGGCTGTCAAGTTGAAAAGAGGAAAATAGGGGCATTCAGCTTCCATGACCAGTCTATACTTACATTCTTCATTTATCACTACATTACAGATTGTTTGCATTATCTTTGGTCCTGTAGCCCTGAATACAGTCTAGATATCCTACATTTGACAGTAGGTTTGGGAACTGGAAGGCCCAACGTGGAGTAGGATGAGAGTGAAGTAAAAATTGGAAGCTTCCCATAGTGGGGAGAGCAAGGAAACTAGGCATACTACACCACTGACCCCCCAACCACAGAGTTGTGGAATTGCAGGGGGCAGCTATTGGGTAGGGTTGGCAGATGCTGCCAAATCACGAGGATATTCCTAAGTATGGGAGAGCAGCATTAAGAAACACCACCAACCACCAAGGGGAAGGTTTGATATGTATAACCTTTTCCTCAAAGAATGACAGCCTGTCTTCCATGCCTGAATGAGGAATGAGTATGCCTATAAGCTGATGGCCATCTCACTTTATAAATAGGTCATAGTGTTTTGACCATGGTCTGTCAACAAACGGGCTGGCTCTTGCCTAAGAAGGAATCAGTTGGTTGTTAATGTTGTAGGGAGTGGGCTTGAGACTAGTCAGTTGGGAACAAAAAGCAGAGAGTTTTGCATTCTTCTGGTAGGTAAATTCTAGAAAGAATGCCATCAGAATGGACTACACTACCTTCACTTACAATAAATGTTGGATTACAGTTAATTGCAACTGGAAATACTCCTGAAAGTTCAAAGGTCTTAGATAACAGGACAGAAAGCTCATCCAACTACTCTGAAAAACTCTCTGCATTGAGTATTTGAGCTACAAATTGTCTGCATATAAGCTAGAAATATACTAAGATGCCCAGTGCCATATATATGTTATTGGAACTACAAGTTATTATATCTTGCCATAAGATCAGCTTGCATTACATTTGAAAAAACTGCCATATATAACCAGTTCAAATCACAAGTCATCTAATCAAACTAAACCTATACACATTATAAGTGTGTACCACACTCATCATGTGTACATATACACCTATATATGTGACTGACACTCCCTTGCTGATTAGCTGCTCACTGCTGACTGAACACCTAAAGTCATATTTATATGAACTAGACTATTAGCATCCATATGTGTGGCAGATACAAACATGCTTATAAAGCCAACATGCAGATATCAGTGAACATAAATGATTATCTGGAAATCACAGTACAGAAGAAACATTAAAGCATTACTGTGCTCTTGTTATCCATTTCTAGTGAACTGTAGTGCATTTCATTATGGTTACCGAGTGAGACCACATATGTAGTGCTTGTGTTCTGAGTTGTTGAATTAGAATGGTAACTTTGAAACTAAAAGTCAGTGAAGCTATAATACCTTGGGTCCACAAGTGGCTATATTGTGATATACAATGGATAAGAATAGGATGACTTTTATCCTTACCATTTACTGACACCAGGGCATCCCTCAAGGCTGTCACCAGGGGCTACTGTTGCATCTTTTTCCTTAGCTGACAAAATTGATTCCAAGTGTATGGTTCACCAAATATGCAGATGACTGCAAGCTTGACTGCATTCTCCTTAACCCCACTGATTCCATGTCTCCATCAAACAGAAATTAGCATGCAAATGGTACAGGATAAATTACTTTGCTTTCATTATTAGAAGATGCTAAATTCTGGCATTTGACAACCACAAATCCATAGACAGCGTTATATGCTACTGAAGGTCAACAGCTGAAAGGTGGCTACAAAGTAAAAGCCCTTGAAACCCTTATAGATTATGGTCTTGCATTTCATATCAATGTGAAGAAAATGAAAACACTGTCATCTGTGTTAGCATGTCTGGCAGGAGATTTGTATATATTCTCAGATTAACTTGTACTGTATGCCAGCATGTCTAATTGTGAAAATGTAAATAACTTTTGAAATGTTGAGTATCTCCCTGCTTATACAAAATGTTTTAAGAATCTGCCAGTGTTTTGATACATTTCTAATTGCACATGTCTGTGAGAGAGATTCTAAAGTACAAACTGTTTGTGGAGAATCAGCTGAACAGTGGGTGATATCATTAGAGTGTTCCTGGTGTTAGGTAATTATTTGAACAGCTGATTGACAGGAAAAATAACTTTTTTTCAAACAGCTGACTGTTATTTTTAAAATAAGACAGTTAAGACTGTTAACCTGGATTATATAAAAGAGACTGCTGAAGCCACTTACAGTGCTGAGCAGAAGTTATCTGGAAAAAGGACTCACCAGAACTGTAAGCCTGCCTTTGCCTTGCTGTTATGTTTTAGATTAGATCATGACAGTTTAGTTATTTAGATAGAGTTTTTATAAGATGATGGACTTCTATCCTACAGTTTAATTTTATATTTCTGGTAATTAAATTCTGGTGTTTATTGAAAGCTATTGATTTACATTCTTGTAATCATTTTACTTATTATTAGATTTCTTTTCATTACTTTACATTGTGGCAGACAATCAGTGTGTTCTTTAGATATTAGAGAGTGTTTATACCTGTTTGATACTCCTCAGGCCACCTTAAATGCCTAGCGACTTCTGGTTATAGCTATGATTTATTTGATATTTAAATTTTAATACTTGATCACCCTTTGAAGGTTGTGTAGACCTGTCTGACTCTGGTGGCAGCATTACCATTTGTACTGCGGAGGGGCACAGCTGAAAATTTGTGTTAGGCTTCCCATTAGTGTTTGAGTGTGCGAGATTTAAATTTATTTTGAGCGTGAGTGAGTCAGAAGTATTAAACTGGAACACACTGCTTTGAAGTGTATGATAAGGTATTACATTGGGATGGACAAAGGTATATAGTTCAGTCCCAGAAAAATAGATTGTGTTCCTATTGTGCACTTAAGGGAATTTGTGTGTTTTTACTCTTGTGTGGTCTGTGCTGGTGTTTTCCATGATGCTCCCACACTGGAGTCAGTGGTGAGAATTGAGGCTCCTTAATTACTGACCTGGGTTTTAAGTGGGTGACATCATAGTCTATTGTTGGCAGTCCTGTGGGATATTGGCTGGACGTCACATTTATTAGTGGCAGTGTGGTGGGATATTAGCCATAGACACCACAATCAATACACAAGCCACCAATGCTAAGCATGTGAATTTGTATACCTGAGCCTCCACAAGTTCAAAAGCTATTGCAGGAATGTAATTGCCCTGACAGTATACAGTTTTCATCAGGTCATTTATAGAATACTGCACCCCTGTCTTGTGACCTAGCCACATACCATCTGGTACAAATATCTAAAAGTACAAAGATTTTTCTCAAAGAGAACTAAAGGGCATTGAGGTTTGTATTATAGCCAGGAGGCACAGCAACTACTGCTCATCTCTATATCTTATCATCTTATTAGCATTCAAGCATGTGGTAAAAAGATTACACAGAAAAAAACATTCAGTAAAAACTACAAGAAAGACCCTGCTACAGCTAGAAGGGTTTGGCTTTATTGGCCTGAATATACCTATAAAGACATAAAAAGTCATGGGTATTCAGAAACCATGCAGCTGAAATATTGGCATTTCCTTAAGGGGTCATTTGCATATATCCCATGGGCCTCTACTACAGAAGGTTTAAGGGAATTGCACAGTGAAGACTCTAGCTTGGCTGAGTCTTTCTTGCAGCTTTTATCATCTTCTTAACAGAGACCTGTTTGATGTACAGAGCATGAAAGGAAGACTTACTGTTTGAAACCTTTTCCTAGGAATGCCCTATGGTGACTGGAACAGGAGAGGAAATTCAGGGTGGTATTCATAGTCATTTCCAGGATGCGTAATGGCAACCTGTGCTGTGTACACCTGAATCCAGCCCTGGTGCAATTCACAGAGGCTATTTGCACACATGCTCAGTAGCCTCAAATAATCTTATATAAATATAGGAGTAATCAGATTCAGTGAAAAATTATGTAGAACTTCTAATGTTAATTAACCCTCATCCAGTCTGTTTGTGAGTCAGGCCTTTTTTTTTCCAAAGCATTACTCATGCCTTCCAAAGATGCATTATAAAAGCCAAAACAAGCAAAGGGGATGGTAACCAGTAGTCTAAGTTATTTATATCTACTTTGCATTTAGCAAAGATGCTTGCTATTGTTGCCAGCCTAGCTATTTCTTGGTGTGAGCTGCTTTGTTGGCTAAGCCAAAACTGCAAGTGCCCAGTGGTGTTCACCAGCCAAAAAGGCAAAGATGCAGTCAAAGAACAACCCATTATAACTTTGATAGTCAGGATGTTCTTGGACAGAGATATTTTAAGGGCTACAGTGAGTCTGTATGAACTGCAGATGACAAATGAGGAGATGCATGTCCTTCCTAAACAAGCTGTTAATAAAGTATGTATAGCCCTCACTATAATTGCCACAAGGACTTTTCAGAGACAAATTGGGGGCATGATGGGTATATCTCAGGCTTCTGCCTTGAAAATATTTCAGCAGTTCCTCAATATACCCTTGATATGTATATTTTCCGGTGTCACCACAGGACTGAACCAGAACCGTCTGTGCCTTTTAAGGGACTGCATGTTTCCTTGAGGTGCTTGGTGAGATAGAGTGCACCCATGCTGCCATTAAAGTCATTTCAGGACCACAGGGTGAGCGGTACCAAAATAGATAGTGCTACTACTGCCAGGTAGTGTGTGATGCATGGGGGTGCATCACCAATGTCTTTGCCCAGCATCCTGGTAGTGCCCATGATTCCTATATTTGGCACACTAGCTCACTCTACCACCTCTTACTGCATGGTAGGAAGTCCCATGATCAAATTGTTGGTAAGTAGAAATTGTAATTTCAATCATCTAATTAGTTATTCTTTGGAAAATGTATAGCTTATGACTAAACCACCCTTCCTTTGTTGTGCCATCCCCATTTTCTCTTCATTTTTGTGTTTTCCATGTAAAGCATGCTATCCATATGAGTCATGGGTCATGGCAGCTCTGAGGAACCCTACAGGAGCTGCTGAAGAAAGATATAACACTGCACTATCCCAGACATCAAGAGAGTATTTGGTCTGCTGGAAACCCATTTCTTTTGTTTGGATGAGTCTATAGGTGCCCTTCAGTATAACCCCGCTACTGTATGCAGGTGATTACAGTGTGTTGTATTCTGCACAAAATGATCATGCACCAGTCTGGTGGAGAACTGCCACATGATGTCTTTGCAGCTCCCAGTGTAGGTCTTACCATATCTGATGATAGTGTTGTGGCCAGCCAGCAACAGTGGTAGGAAGGGACCCAAGCTTGTGCATGGTATACAGCTGCACAGGTAAAGAGGCAGCATCTACTCCAAGGCCATGGACCATGACATTCAGGTTAATGTTCCCTCATTACACAAAGCACATAGAGTATAATTAATACATACAGTGCTATATGTGGGCCATGCTATGTTGTACATCACCTGCTGTTACTGTTCACCTGACAGTCCCTTTTATCTTTAAATATTTTTCTACAATAGAGTTACTCATACATTAGATATACCTACGTGTGTGTGTGTGTGTGTGTTATATATATATATATATATATATATATATATATATATATATATATATATATATATATAAATACACACACACACACACACATACACACACACACACACACACACACACACACACACACACACACACACACATACACATATATATACATATATTTACTGTTCATAAGAGTTATGCCTGACTGCAGTGTACAGAACTGAAAAGTAAGGGATAAGTACATTTTGTAAAGTTTTGCTGCATGTGTTTTGTTTAGGAACTCTAGTAAAGTATGCATGTACTACTTCTGCTGGAGTGTTCATTAATTGAAAATTGGTGTTACAGTACTTGACTGCATTAGTGGAAGAAATTCTATGTATATAAAGACGTATTGGTGCCATGTTTCAAATGGAATTTATCATGAGTTACTCCCTTGCACAAGAAAGAAAATTGTACCATATTTCTTGTTATGGTATAGTGTTTCCCCACCTTTATTTCTGACAAATAATAAATAATTTTAGGTCATCTATTGAGATATTGCACATCAGATTATTTAATTATGTCATAGTCACCTTACCTTTTATCATTGTAAGTAATATCAATCATCACTTGTGCAGTGCTGAGGGTGACATGGCAATAGGGCTAGTGTTGATGATAGGATGACTGTTAGTCATGTAATCATTTTCTCCATTGTGTCTCAGGTTCTTAATAGTATATATTATTTCATTTTTGCCTGGTTCTCAGTCCCTTTTTATATATTCACTTCTTTCTTTTTTATTATCTTTTGTGCAACTGCCAGCAGCAGTATTACTCAGCTGACACTCGTGATGTCATGATAATGAATAGGGCCCTTAATGTTGTTACATATTGCAGTCTGAAACTTACCCTTCTCCCCTTGTTCCACATTTGATTTGTTTTTGTTATTTTAAGCAATATGATCCTAGTATTGCAGTACATTGCATCTGAAGTTTTCCTTCCCTCCCCCATATATATGCATGTGTATTTGTATTTGTATATCTATATGTATGTATAGGTGTATGTGTATACATATATATGTATGTATATATGTGTGCATGTGTGTGTATGTGTATATATATATATATATATATATATATATATATATATATATATATATATATATATGGGTCACCTTTAGATGCCCGACAACGTGTTCCGCCGACACGGAATCCGACGGGACGAAAACACCGACAACGCAGATGACCGACAAGGTGAGAACCCGACGGACTCGGTAAGTGTGCGATCGAGTGAGGGATTTAGTGTTAGGGAGCGGACAGGTAAGTGTGCAATAGTGAGGGACTGTGGGTTTAGGGGTGGGTTAAGTGAGTTAGGGTTAGGGTGCAGGTAGGGTGATTGTGCGGTAGTGTCGGATCTTGGGGTTACGGGTGGGTAAGTGAGTTAGGGTTAGGGTGCAGGTAGGGTAAGTGTGCGGTAGTGTCGGATCTTGGGGTTACGGGTGGGTAAGTGAGTTAGGGTTAGGATGCAGGTAGGGTAAGTGTGCGGTAGTGTCGGACCTTAGGGTTAGGGTTTGGGTTAGGGATAGTGCATATGTTATGTAGTGTACTGTGTTGTTTACGTGTAGTGTGTTGCTGTAATGGTTTTCAGTGTTTTGTGTTGTCGGCGTTTTCTGTTGTCGGTCTTTTGGTGTCGGTTATTAGTGTGTCGGCGAAACGCGATTTCGAGGATTTAAAGGTGATCCATATATATATCTATATATATATATATATATATATATATATATATATATATATATATATGTTTACTATCAAAATTTAGAAGTGCAGTTAGGTAAACATGGGAATACCGATTGCATGTTGGCTGATTTCCGTATTGGTGAACTGCAATTCTATGAATGCCCTTTAGCGAATGCCACTCTGCATTCGCTCATATGAGGGCAACTTTATGAATAGTGAGTGTGGTATAGTGCGGATCTGGAAATTTACCCTTTTCCTCACTGTACTGCGATCTTAGATTTGGAATATATCATTTGCAGGGGTGTAGGGGGGGTGCAGGGGGACTTCCTCTCTGCAAAAACATGAATTAAAGTGATGTGCAGTACTGAACTGTACTGTTGAGAAGCAGGCAGTTAAGTGTCAGCAGGTAAACTTTCGGAAATGTGGAAGCCATTGGGTCAATGATTTGGAATTGATGTGTTTTTGACATGTTTATCTAATTAGTATTCAAGAATTTGGAATTTTTTTTGATGTGTGTGTACAAAATGTTTTTTGATGTTTGAGATTTTGATAGTAAACCTAGACACACAGACACGTGTGTGTGTGTGTGTGTGTGTGTGTGTGTGTGTGTGTGTGTGTGTGTGTGTGTGTGTGTGTGTGTGTGTGTGTGTGTGTGTGTGTGTATGTGTCTGTGTGTGTGTGTGTGTGTCTGTGTGTGTGTGTGTGTGTGTGTGTGTGTGTGTGTGTGTGTGTGTGTGTGTGTGTGTGTGTGTGTGTGTGTGATTCATTTAATCAAAAACTCGTAAATTCAAAATTTTGAAACCTTTTTAATGCATGGGTGCAAGCCCCCCTGCTCCCCTACAGCCCCTGCTAAGTATATATATATATATACAAACTCCAGAATTGCACAGTAGTAGGGAAGGGGCATATTCTCCTTTTCAATATTTTGAGTTTTAACATTGTGAGTTTTTTGAATTTTCATTTAAATAAATGAAACCCACACATGCCCACCCATGCGGGCACACACACACACACACACACACACACACGCACATATATATATATATATATATATATATATATATATATAGAGAGAGAGAGAGAGATTGATTGATATTACCTGCAATGTCAGCAATGAGTTGCAGTAGGTCATACAGGTCATATGTGGCATACACAATGTTCTCTAATGATCGGGTGGATAATGATGCCCATGATCATGAGGAAGTGATACAATGTGACCCTGATGCTGACTTGTTGTGGTGAGGTGACCCTGCAGACACTGATCTCACAGTGTGGTATGACCAAGACCTTGAAAAACAGGTTCTGCTACATGTAGATGAACTCTGACAAGGTCTGCATGACTTCTATTGTGTTAGGTTCTTCTACCTATTTCCAGTACTTTCCTGAGAACCACTTGAATGTGATGTGTTATGCCACCATGTGTCCAGGAAATACCCCATCTGTGCCCCACATCTACAACTTATTTCTATAGGAGTCTGGCAGGTCCTGACTAGTGTACACATGTCACTGTGTGTGCCACTATACTGTTCATGAGTGTGGCCATGGCAGTATCCTTAGTTTCTACAATTTCCATATAGTGGTAGAAATCCCTACGTACACCCTATAGTACTCTGACCATCTCTTGTTGATGCTCTGTGACAGTGGACTGAGCCTAAACAACATCATGGCACATTTGCTCCTGGACAGGCAATGCTTTTTGAGTTTCATGTTTCAGGAGGTATCTGTGTCATGTGCCTGTACCTGGCCCCCCTTTGCACAGGTGTTGCAGTGGATACTGCTACCTCTGAGTTGGAGCTGTCCTCCAGAAGGTTATCCTACGATTGAAGAGATACTGGTGGAGGTGAATGGGTTGTTTTCCTCTGCAGTCTGCAATGCAATGTCCATGTCTGCTTAACTTTGTGATCCAGTGCCACTTCCTGCAGAATCATGTACCTGCTGTGTGGTGTATGATCCTGCCAGTAAACGTGGTTACTGACTGTGTGCCACTGTCCTCAGGTTGTCTCATAAATATAATTATGTTGTCATCATAACAAGCCATTCTGCTGCTGGCATCTTCCAGCTGTGCTGATAAAGTGTAACTAATAGTTTCTGGTACTGACTCTGTGAAGACTAAATTGATTATATTAGTACTGAGACAATGGAGGACACTACTGAATGCTGTGTAATGAGGTATGGAGGACACTTACAATGCACACTCAATTTCTCTGTCATGATTGGCAGAAATGTGGGGCTCACCTGTTGATAGTAAATGTAATGTGTTATATGTAATCACTAAACTTCTGCATTCATCATCTTAATGTTAATATGTCATGGTGGATGGACTAAACTTCCTGCATGGATATCTGTGTATGTTGCTGAGGTGGGTAATTACTCATGTCCACACCACCTTTGATTATTCCCATGCTGTCCTCATTAGTATTCTGGTCATTTCCTCATATGGAGAGGTAGTCTTCCTCATCAGGTGTTAAAGGGTTAACTATAGGATTCCCCCTCCCCCTCCCCCACCCAACCAGTACTGCTACAGGCATCTGCATTCTGCTTTGGCTTTGCTCTAGCATGTCTTACCATATCAATGGTCCTTTTCCTGCAGTGTGCCAATGTGCAATTCCTCCCCAACAACATTTATAACCACTTGGTTCCATACCTTTTTCTTCTCAGCTTGTTTTGGCTACCCTTTTTCTTAAAAGGCACTTCCATATGTCCTGAGGGCCCTCATGAGGAAGCAGTTCTCCTCAGGGCTGAAACTGTCTTTTCTCTCTCTTGATCCCTGCTGCTGCATGATGCATTAACCTGGAACAGCAGATATGAGAAATCCTATTGAAGCTTCATTTAACAAATGAAACACACATCACTCATGCAGCAAGAAAATGAAGGCATGCCTACATACCTTACATCTAAATCCCTTTTTAAACTATGCCTGCAGCACCATAACAAAAGAAACCTTAAATTCAATGATCTAAGCAAAATCGTGCTATCAGTAACAAAAGATATGAGTACAGTAGAAGTAGTAATTTTACTAAGTTAAATTGAAAGCGCACTACATTGGCTGTAAAGGGAAGCAGAATTCAAACCTGAGCAGTGTCCTCAAACGTCTCAACCTCTTAGTGCAATCCAAAAATAGGGACAGATTTTAAATATTGCTCTTATAAACAGAAAGTTGATAGATTAACAGGGATTGTGTTAACACACATTTTTTTGAAGGATTTGAAGTCTGAAACTCAAATGTATGTCATTATTTGGTGACTTTAGTCCTCAGATCATCCCAGTGATTCGCCAGAAAACCACAGATTTTATAAGATTAATTCCAAAAATATGAGGCAAAAATCTGGTCATTCTGTAAATATCTGGACAGTCAAGAGGTATGGCCTCTTAACTTTTTGCACCATAAACCTGTACATCATCATCTGGCAATGAAAAAAGTACTGTAAGCAGTTACCATTTCTCAGTTTCATTATACGTGAATGAAAACAGATCTGTACACAATAAATTATTCAGTGACCTCTCTCCATACATTTTCTGTATATATTATACTGCCATGGATGCTCAGCTTTAATGTATGACAGTTCACATTCCCATCTTTTGCCATTAGCACTCCTGTCATTGCCATGCTATCAACATACAGCAATTTATGCAACACTGTCTTTGGTGTAAAAAAGAAACTTTTTCATTATAGGAAATTATCCATTAGTTGGAATTTCCATATCTTGCTAATAATTTATAAGTCTAAAGTTGTTTTTAGCTTACTTTAAAAAACTTGCTCTTTCTCATAATAGTTGCCAATGAACTTGCCCTATTAGATATGGTGGCTTTATTGTTATTAACTGAAATTCAGACTCATTTACACTTTTTGTGTGCAAATCAAGGTCAGTGAGGATAGATGTGGACAGCTTTTGAGTGGCAGCTGTGCAAGCCATGAGAACAGCCAACTGCAAGTAGCATATCCAAATACAGCTTAACTATCCCATGGTGTTTAAAAAGAAAACTGAAATTAGTATTTAGCTTGGAGATTAATGAAGACTAATACATATTCATCCTGCAGAATATAATGTACCTTAGCACTTCCTAACAGTGAATTAGTTACAGTAAAGCAATGAAACACCAAACGCTTATTAATAAGTTCACAGGATCATATGAGGTTACTAGGCTAATGGCCCTGGAGCCCTTCCAAGCCTAGCCAAGAGTTTATCCCCAAAAAGAAACCTCAGTCAGCACATTCCACCCCTGTCAGTGAGGGACACAGGTGGAACCCCTGGGACAAATTTGTGGTTTCCCATCCACTTATCAATGTTGCGCTTGAAGACAGTCAGCAAAGTGCTCTGTTTGACATGTATGGGAAGTCTATTCCAGAGATGGGGCAGACTCTGGGAGAAAAACCTGTCTCTCCTGCAGGTTTTGTTGATGTCGCATATTAGATTCAGGCCTCTTGAGCTGGCAGTGTGTGAGAAGTTAGACTTATGGATATGGAGCATCTCTAGTAGGGCAAGGGTCTGAGATTGCCTTGTAGGTGAGACACAGATTACTCCTGAATAATCTGTACAATACTGAGTAGAGTTATAGTGATTTGAGCCTGTTTGCATAGGACAGGTGTTGGAGGCCATGGATTCTTTTTGTGAGGTATTTCAGTGGCCTTTCTAGTTGGTGCAGATGTTTGGAGAGGTACATCCCAAACGGGGCGTTATACTCAATTATTGGTCTAATGAGGGAGGAGTTTCACTTTCAAAAATGTAATGAAATGATTACCTCAAGCACTACTTCAAAATGTATGTTTCCAGAACTTTGTAATGCATGATATGCATAATCATTGTGAGAAATGTGGACTTCAGCTGAAAACATTGCTCTATTATAAATGAATGCATTAAGCACCAGTTTCCCCAAGACATACCAATATCATCTGTGAATATTCATTAAAATTGTGTGTGTGTGTGTGTGTGTGTGTGTGTGTGTGTGTGTGTGTGTGTGTGTGTGTGTGTGTGTGTATAAATATATATATATATATATATATATATATATATATATATATATATATATATATACATACACACACATACATACATATATATGTATAGGTCTACTCATTTCAGTTGAGAAGCCCACAGAATGATCTCGGAACCATTGAACTTATAAGATTGACAAACCAAACATCGACACACTACCATGAATGTGCTGAGAAAGAACCTCTGCACATGCAATTTCACTAAATAAGAAAATAATAATATTTTTTTTCAGGGAAAACCCCCCTGCCCCCCATACCCCCTGCTAATTATATATACTAACCCCAAGATTGCACAATTAATGGAGAAAAGGACTATTCTCCTACCTAGGGATTGTCAGTCTCACACACTTGTTGAACATCTGCATAATCTGACCACATGAGTCAATAAATAGATGTTGACCAACAAGCATTTAGACTAAATGTAAGACTTCCCATAAATTTCTCTCTCTCTCTTAGTGTGGATACATATATATCGATATCTATATGTATATATATATATATATATATAGATATATAGATAGATAGATATGTGTGCATATATTATTTATATATATATATATATATATATATATATATATATATATATATATGTATGTGTGTGTGTGTGTGTATATATTTTATATATATATATATATATGTGTGTGTGTGTGTGTGTGTGTGTGTGTGTGTGTGTGTGTGTGTGTGTTTTATCTGTCTATCTATATATATTGTGCGTGTGTGTGTGTGTGTGTGTGTGTGTGTGTGTGTGTGTGTGTGTGTGTGTGTGTGTGTGTGTGTGTGTGTGTATATTTTATATATCTGTCTATACATATGTAATATATATATATATATATATATATGTGTGCGTGTGTTTGTGTGTGTGTGAGTATATTATATATATGTGTGTGTGTGTGTGTATATATATATATATATATATATATATATATATATATATGGGTCTGCCTTGTTTCATTGAATCTCATTTCACTGAATTTAATTTCACCCAAACCACATCGCTGAAAACACAAATTACTGAAAACTCATTTCACTGAATTTCATTTCACTGAACTGAACTTAGTATATATGGCTTTTGATACAATTACCCACTCAGGAATCATAGAAAAGCTCACTAAAGCTAGGCATCAACTCCTTTATCACTAGATGGATTGCAAACTGGCTCACAGATAGAACCCACAGTGTGAAAGTAGCTGATTCCAAATCAGACTGCCAACCAGTCACAAGTGGAGTCCCACAGGGTTCGGTCTTGGGTCCTCTCCTGTTTGGTATCTACTTCTCTGAAGTCTAGGCCAACATGAAGGGACTCTGGCTGACAAAGTTCGCAGATGATTGCAAGTTGGGAGCTATTATTAACTCCCCAAGTAATGTTAGCATCCTACAGAAAGGTCTCACTGAGACCAATGACTGGTGTCAGAACCATGGCCTTAAGCTCAATGCCAAAAAAATGTGTCTTCATCCCCTTTGGAATAAACCCAGTTCCCATGAATTACCACATTGATGGTAGTCCACTGAGCACTGAAGGCATTATAAGAGATCTGGGAACACAGGTTGACAGCAACCTCTTTTTTGACCACCACATTGCCACTGTGGTCAGAAAGTCCTTCTATGTGGCACATCTCATTACTAAGTGTTTTTCATCCAGAAAGAAAGAGGTCATTGTCTCTCTCTACTCTTCCCTTATTAGGCCAATCGAGCACAATGCCCCATTTGGCATGTACCTCACTAGACACCTGCAACAACTGTAGAGGCTGCAAATGTACCTCACAAAGAGGATCCTAGGCCTTAAACACTCAAAAAACTATGCTCTGTCTCATATTGCCTACTTAGAGGCAATCTCTGCTTGACTTACAAAGCCATGGCTGACCCACCTCTGTTAGAAATGCTACATCTAAAGAAATCCCAATCCCTCCGCACCACATGCTCCAGAGACCTCGATCTCATTACCACAATCAACAGAACATGCTGGAGGTTCAGGTTCATAACCCAGAGACTGCCCATGCTCTGCAATAGACTTCCCATGCATGTCAAGCAGAGCACCTTGCTGACTTCTTCAAGAGAAATCTTGATGAGTGGATGGGAAACAAAAAAATTCACCCCAGGGATCACTCCAGTGGCTCTACTCGACAGAGGAACAGGGAACTAAGGTCGGGTGACACAATGCCAGGGTAATTCTATGGGCTAGGCTTGTAAAGGGCCATTAGCCTAGTACATACTTATGAACGTATGAATACAAAGATGTATGTATATGTATATTTATATGTATATGTATGCAAAAAGGTATAAATAAACATGAACATATTTGTAAATATACATTCATATGTTTAAAAACATGTATGTGTATGTATGTATCAGTAACTATTAATGAAACAGATGTGCACATATATATATCTATGTATGTATTTATGCATCCGCATCCATATATTTAAAATACACTGTTCATACAAAATAATATCAATTATATTGTGAAACATGATCAGCTCCAAGACTCCACACCTGTGAAATAAAATTTGCTTCTCAATTAAATTCAGCCCATTAATCCATATATTCAAGAACAATCTGGGTGATAATGTGATAAGTTCCAACATGGGATCCAGTCCATCAAGCATCTTACTAGCCAGTAGACCTTAAGTGTATTCACCAAAACTCTGGACCTATGAACCTATGCCAGCATATATTGGAAAGTTATAGGTTTCAAGTTTTGATGACAAAGTGACTAAACCAAGAAAATTTATGTTCGTTATATAAACTATAATCATGTTATCTACATAAACAGCTATTGAATTAAGTGATACTCCAAATGACAACAAAATTTTAATTTAAATCATCAAGTTAAAATAAATAGAAACCAACCACGTGAAACAGTTATGTCTTTAGTTATAAATATAGCTGCTCACAATATAGAAACACTATTTATAGATACATTTTCATTAAGATCTGGTTTCCTGTACTGTAAAAATGTTCATGTATTTTGTATGTTTAGAATTATCTGATTTCTGCCATTAGCATTGCTATGAAACACAGCTCAGAACTAAAATAGTATTAATGTATATTTTTTATTAATTAAAAATATTAGCTTCTGATTCACCCATATTTTAAACTGCTGAAGCATTTTGCATCTTGTGACCCCATTACTCATACTCCTCTGAAAACATTCCACTGTTTAAGTTAATAAGGATATACTCTTAACAAGCACAGGTGATGGAAATCAGGAATCTGACAGTTATTATTTTACAAGCTGAGTGATCCACTGATTGCAAAAGCACTGACCTGCATTATTATTTCATCAATTATTGCTGGCATATTTCCTTCATTTTCCAAGATGGCACAATGGTAGAAAGTTGCATATTTTGCTGTTCTACAACCCCCAAAAAAGTCATTTTTCTCTCAATAGTCCATAATCAAAAAGCCAAATTAAAAGTTATTTTACTAATAATCTACAGTCTTATCAGAATTTTTTGGCAATTTTAACATATTTTCTTTTGTTTTTGTGCAACGTTATGGTCTGTTAGTTGAGGTGTCAACTGGTAGTATGTCTTTTGTTTTATAATGTGTTGCTTAGAGTCAAAGTTATGTGTGTAGTGATGCTTAAATAACAGTTAATGGAAGTGATCCCAAGTAAGTCAAAATTCGTGACTGTCAGCACACTTGAGAAAGCAACTCAGCTAAAAAAGTCTTAAAGTTAAAAAGACTAAAAATAGAAGCTCTAAACATTTCGTCAAGAGGATACTATCACATATTCAAAAAAGTAAGAGACATCTGTTTAACAGAATTACTTCAAGACTGCATGTGGAATCTTCTGTGATTTAGTCATCTCAACATTTGTAACATGGTAACCATTTGAAAAGTCAGGACCCAGATGAGTGAGTCCCAAAATATAGAGGCTGCATGGCTGACAAAATGGACTAACATAATTCTGAGATGACCATTTCTCAAGATATTACCTTTTCTACAAGGTATAGTAATCTCAGAGTTTTTATATATAAGTTTGGGGTCAATGTAGGGCTTCCCCTCCCACATCAGGAGGTGCATGGGGGCTTGTCCACCTATAAATCAAATTTAATGGGGAAGAGTGATGTTCAAGATCCACTCTTCTCCTGTATTTACAATCATTTTCCCTATTCTCTTGGCATTCAGTGTGACAACAATCTCACATTCAACCATCATGTAGCGGCAGTGGTCAGAAAAGCCTTTTACTTGGTTCATCTCATAAGTAAAGGGATTGCATCCAGAAAAAAGGAGGTTATTACTGCTCTGTACTCCTCCCTCATTAGGCCAATAACTGAGTACAATGCCCTGTTTGGTATGTATCTCTCCAAACACCTGCACTTCTGGAAAAGCCACGGAAGTACCTCACAATGAGAATTCATGGCTTTCAATACCTGTCCAATGTGGATAGACTCAAATCACTATTGCTCTACTCGGTGTCATACAGATTGCTCAGCAGTGATATGTGTCTCTCTTACAAGGCAGCCTCAGACCCTGGTCTACTACAGATTCTCCATATCCGTAAGTCTAACTCCTTGCGCATTACCCACTCAAAAGGCCTAAATCTAATATGCAACATTAACCAAACCTTCTGGAGATAAAGGTTTGTCTCCCAGAGGCTTCCCCATCTCTGGAATAGACTTCCCAAACACGTCAAACAGAGTATGTTGCTAATTTATGCACAACCTTGATAAGTGGATGAGAGACCACAAATTTGTCCCAGGGGATCCACATGTGTCCCTCATTGACAAGGGTGAGAGGTGAAAATTGAGGTTTCTTTTTTAGGGTTAAACTCTTCGCTAGGATTGTAAGGTCCCCAGGGCCATTAGCCTAGTAACCTCATATGATCCTATGAGTGCTGACATTTCAGTAGGGAGCTTAGTAACATTCTTTGAGGTATCTGAAAAATGTGTGATTTTGGTGGATTGGCAGTATGCAGACCCTATTGGTTGTAATCTTATGAAAGATCTAACTTCTTTACATGAGAATAGCATTAGGACTATTTTCACTCAAATATCCATTTTTATACTTTAATATTTATGTTCCATGTAATAACCAGGGGATTTTCACTTCTCACTTTTCTTTGAGCCTAGAAATTTGGCTTGTTGGCTCAGCTCTTGGCTCAGATGTGTTTCGCTTGCATCTGGTATCATCCAGTCTGAGATAAGTACTTTAAATTGAAATATTGCACTTTTCTAAACTATTTCTGAAAATTGTTGCTGTAGTTTCAAATTATTTTATTGCATTTTTTCTGTATTCCATCATTTTAAAGTATATTTGCTTTTCCTTGGTCTAACTGCTGCTAGTGTGCTTTGAAATCACCTTAAGGTGAGTGTTCTTCATTGCTGGT
Source organism: Protopterus annectens (assembly GCF_019279795.1). Lineage (NCBI taxonomy): Eukaryota > Metazoa > Chordata > Ceratodontiformes > Protopteridae > Protopterus > Protopterus annectens. The sequence continues at coordinate 978,097,733 of NC_056725.1, read as the reverse complement.
CTGTCTGACTTAGGATCACTTGTTGTTACTAGTCATTTGATTTATTTCTGGTACCTTTTCCATTTGGGCTAATTAAAGTGTGTTTTTACAATACAAAGACTGGGTCTGCAATTCTAGTGACAGTAGAAAGGTAGCCTGCTCTGTCCGAGTTGGGAAACACAGATAGAGGCTTAAAATGAGATAATTTCATTGCTCAGTGGGCTTTTTAGTTGGTTCATCACTTTCCTTTGAGTCAGTAAATTCTACTGCTTGTAAGGTAAGGATGTTTAGCAGTGCCGTGTACATGCAAAGCACTTAGAAACTAAATTTTTCCTTTAAAATCTCCCCTGTTACAGCTGTGCAAAGAACAACTTCTTTGCATGCTAAAGAGCAATGCCGCATGACTTATATGTAGCCTAGTGGTAGTTTCCCCACAGTGCCCAAGTTAACTTGCTGTACCACCCCTTTATAGTTAACCTAAAAGACTTGACACCATGGATGGGCACTTTCCCAACTTCTCAGGCAGCAGCTCGGTAGATATGGAAACCCTTAGGCAATGTAGAAATTGTCTCCTGTTCACAAACAACCAATTTATCCTTAGGGAAATGGATATAATATGTGAGAGATGTAATTACTCAGTCAAGAGAGGCAAAACTCTCACACAAAAGCACTGAAAATAACAATTAGGTTGTTGGTAATGTAACCATTACAACCACCACACATAGTACTGACCCAGCACCTAGATCAACATATGCTGAGACACCTAAAAGCAACCTTCCTAAATTCCAAAGACCTCCTAGACATTCATCCTACAAAAAGAAACCTCAGCAATCCCAAAAGTGCTGCATCAAAACAACACCCAACACAATATATACAGCCACACTCTTTGGAGCCTCAACTACAAAGTCCATAAGGCAAGCCAACACACTACCCAATATTTTAATCATAGGAGACTCTATTGTGAGATATACAGATGTTGCACTAACCAGGCTGAATAAGGAGAAAATCACAGTCAGGTGTCTATTAAGGGCCAGGATCCACCAAATCACCCATGTACTTAAGTCATTAAACCACAAGTACCAGTATGGCTCAAACACAGTACATGTGGATGTAAATTACCTGAGATGTACGTTCTGGATTATGTGTAGAGAGAAATTATGGAGCTGGTGAACTATGTGTCCCAAGCTGGTATGTGCCTAGAATTGAGCAGCATTCTACCTTCACTAAGGTCAATGCTACGAAATGAATAAACGATGACTGACTTCAATAACTGGCTTAGATTTTGGTGTCATTGAAATGGGGTACAATATTTGTCAGCATGGGAGGATATGGTCAACAGCCCACATTGCTTTGCCTCGGTTGGTCTGCATTTGTCCTTTCTAGCCTTTCAAATATTGGCTAAAACATTGTCCTCCCCATAATATCTTTTTAGGGAATGTCACACTGACAAACCTTCCAATGCAGCAAAATCTGCCCAAGGGAATCTAAATGTGTTACTGCTTAATGCCATGAGCCTAAACAAGAAATTCCACTCCCTCCAGGCTCTCCTCACCTGAAGAATGTGGACATCTGTGCAGTTAGTGAAACATGGTTTAAAGCCACAGAAAGCACCCTGGCAGTGCAGGGCTACAATTCCTTCCACACATTTAAGCCAGCTATTACACAGGCAGGGACCAAAGATGGAGCTGTCTTAATCTATATCAATAACAAACTCACCTCAAGACTAGTCAAACAGGATGATGTGTTTGAGCTTCTCAACCAGATTTCCATAGGCAAAGCCCCATATCATATCCTTGCAAGCTATATATCACCCTCTATGACTCAAGAAAGCTTGTATTTGGACTTACTGGAGGACCTCACCATTCAACCCAATACCATATTCATGGGCAGCTTCAACTACCCTACTATAAACTGTGGTACTTATATGACCCCAGACTTTCAGGCCAGAGATTTCTGGACTTTGTAAACACAAACACCTTGGATGAGATAGTCCATATGCCCACTAGGGGTGCAGACACCTGGTACTCGCAAACACGGGAGAACACTGCCCCCCCCCCCCCAATGTAGTGTCCTCTCTGGTAAGGTCAGACCACAAAGTTGTCTTCATCATAATAGAAATCAGTTCTGTAACCCTTGCTAACCCCATAACATTTAAGAATTATTCTAAGGCAAACTTCTTACTATTATAGGTTCATAGATTAGTACTAGGCTAACTGCCTTTGTGAGCCATTTTAAGCCTAGCCAATTACCCCATCTAAGAATCAAACCCTGCACCTTCCATCTATAAGGTAAACACCTTAACCATTATGCCAACCTCCCACCTTAAGTGATAACCTGTCAAACTTTCAAGACCCCCAATCCCTGAGAACATACACAATTGCTTATGCAGAATTATTCACAGACATACTGAGAAATCATGTCAATCAATGCATACAGACAGCTTTTCCTACCTGCAATAAGCCCAAAAACTATCTCAGAAAGCAAAACACCCTGGTAGAATGCAAACATAAACAGGTTATACAACAAAAGAAAAAAAATGTCATAGCCAAGATCAGAAAGTGCTACACCCAGTATGACAAAAACAATCTCAGAAATCTAAACAAATAGTTGAGTGCAATTTATGTCTGTGAAAGCCAAATTTGAGGTAAAGGTAGCCCCCAAGGTAAAGGACAACCGTAAGGCTTTCTTTAGCTATGAGCAAAATCTCAAAAGGCAGCACACAGCAGTGTACAGACCTGATTTTAAATGGAGCCACCTTCATGGGGCTGTAAGATATAGAAAATATGCTGGTCAACAAATTCAGCTCCAGTTTTACCACCTCTCTCCCCCAGCACCCCCCCTCAGGAAAAACCCGTCCCAACTGTCATTTGGGAGCAGGTCTCAGATGTGCACGTTAAGGCCAAAACCACTGAATTGATGTGTCCCAATAACATCCCAAGATGCTTACTAAACAGCTTGAAACATGCTCTATCAGGCCACTGGAGTCACTGTTTAACCATAGCATCATGTGACTGGAACACTGCAATGGTCATCCCTGTGCAGAAGGGTGGGTCATCAATACACACTGGGAACTACAGATCTATAAGTCTGATTGGTCTCATATGCAAAGCCATGGAACAAATTATCATGGAAATGATTGATAAGGACATAGAGAACCTTCAAACACTGGACCCAACCCGGTTTGATTTCATCAAGCACAGAGCATGCCTACTCAACCTGATGGACTTCTTTGAGAAGATCACCAAAGCAATGGATGAGGTCAAACTGGTGTATACTGTCTATCTTGATTTCTCTAAGGTTTCTGATACAATACCCCAACTGAGCATTGTACACAAAGTCATAGATAGTGGCATAAACCCCTATGCTACCCACTGGATAACCATCTGCCTCTCAGATATCACCCAGGATTTTAGGATAGGGGAGACCACCTCCACAAATAGGCAGGTCTCTTGTGGGGTCCTCATTGCTCTAAGTAGGGTTCGCTCTTTTTTGGCATCTTCTTCTCAAAAGTCAAGGCCAATGTAAACGATCTCTGGTTGGCGAAGTTTGCATGCGACTGCAAACTAGCAGCAACCAAAGACTACCCCCAAGACACTAACATCCGATAGAAAGGACTAACTTAGACAAATGACTGGTGCCAAAGCCATGGCTTAAAAACTAAGTGCTAAGAAATGTATAATAGTACCCTATCAGAAGTCAGCTACTGTAGGCGATTACCTCATAGATAGCATACCCTCAGAGTAGAACAAGTGGTTAGGGATTTATGTACTCTTCTAGATAGTAACTTGGCTTTTAACAAACATGTATCTAAGTTAGTAAGGAAATCATATAAGCTGCTCAAATTATAAGCAAACACATGGGATCTAGGTCCAAGGAAGTCATTATTCTTCTGTATTTGGCCTTCATCAGGGTCATCATTGTGTACAACACTCCCTTCAATATGTACCCGACCAGGTACATGCAACAACTGGAATGTCCAAAGAGGTTCCTCACAAAAAGAATACAGGGTGTAAACAGTACATCCTATGCAGATCATCTCAAAGCCCTAACATAAGCAGCACATCCTATGCAGATCATATCAAAGCCCTAACATAAGCAGCACATCCTATGCAGATCATCTCAAAGCCCTAACATAAACAGCACATCCTATGCAGATCATCTCAAAGCCCTAACATAAACAGCACATCCTATGCAGATCATCTCAAAGCCCTAACATAAACAGCACATCCTATGCAGATCATCTCAAAGCCCTAACATAAGCAGCACATCCTATGCAGATCATCTCAAAGCCCTAACATAAGCAGCACATCCTATGCAGATCATCTCAAAGCCCTAACATAAACAGCACATCCTATGCAGATCATCTCAAAGCCCTAACATAAGCAGCACATCCTATGCAGATCATCTCAAAGCCCTAACATAAGCAGCACATCCTATGCAGATCATCTCAAAGCCCTAACATAAGCAGCACATCCTATGCAGATCATCTCAAAGCCCTAACATAAGCAGCACATCCTATGCAGATCATCTCAAAGCCCTAACATAAGCAGCACATCCTATGCAGATCATCTCAAAGCCCTAACATAAGCAGCACATCCTATGCAGATCATCTCAAAGCCCTAACATAAGCAGCACATCCTATGCAGATCATCTCAAAGCCCTAACATAAGCAGCACATCCTATGCAGATCATCTCAAAGCCCTAACATAAGCAGCACATCCTATGCAGATCATCTCAAAGCCCTAACATAAGCAGCACATCCTATGCAGATCATCTCAAAGCCCTAACATAAGCAGCACATCCTATGCAGATCATCTCAAAGCCCTAACATAAGCAGCACATCCTATGCAGATCATCTCAAAGCCCTAACATAAGCAGCACATCCTATGCAGATCATCTCAAAGCCCTAACATAAGCAGCACATCCTATGCAGATCATCTCAAAGCCCTAACATAAGCAGCACATCCTATGCAGATCATCTCAAAGCCCTAACATAAGCAGCACATCCTATGCAGATCATCTCAAAGCCCTAGCTCTATACTCTTGTTTCCTATAGACTGTTGACAGGTGATCTGTGCCTGGCATACAAGGCATCCTTGGATCCCACTCTTGTGGACTTCTTGCATAGCCACAAAATGAATAACATCAGAATCACTCAATCTAGGTATTTAAACTTTGCTTGCAACATAAATAGGACACGTCTGAGGGACAGGCATGTGTCTCAGAGAATTGCCTTCTCTAGAACAGGCTCCCATCTATATGAAGCAGATGGCTTCCCTAATACGGTTCAAGAGAAACCTGGACCAGTGAATGAGAAATCAGAAATACACCCCTGATCTATCAGCAACATCTGTTATGGACAGAGGCAGCCTGTAAATCTTGCCTGACCTTATATATATATATATATATATATTTACCTTGAAATAACCTCTAGGGCACATAAACTTGTGAGATACAATTGGGATTCTTGGCTAGGTTTGCAAAAGCCCCACTGGTCATTAATCTAGTATACTCCTATGAACCTATGTTCTAATCCTTTCTTTAAGCAGTTTCAGAAATCACTTCTTTTTTTTTCTTTTTTTTTTTTTGCTACAGAGCAGAATACAGTTATAAGTCAGGTTCTTGATAGCAAAGACTCTTTAAGATCCACGGATGCTCTTGCGAGAGGGGTACTTTAATTCGACAGTAATCTATAATTAATTATTTCCTCTCTTCCTTAATTATTCAAGAAAATGTGAGTTTACTCTTTTATCTTCTGTTTAAATATCTGGATTACAATTACTCATTTTTGGTTTTGTATAACATGTACTGCTAATTGTACACTAAAATTCCATTTTTCCCAAATGATCCTATAACAAATTTGCTTGAGAATTTTCAGATTAAGAATGTTTGTTTGTATTACTGGAAGTTAAATTTCTTGCAGTTAGAAGACACATACCTCCAGGAAATCATAAGGGATTATCTTGCTATTTTGCAAGAAGAAATGAGCAGTGCATCTATTATCCTCGATATCAGAAATTCATCTTATAAAACATAAATTGCAGATTGTCTTATTAGCAATGCATCTTACCATAAACATTCAGCTTCAAAATGTAGAAAAAAATCATCAGAAGAAAGGGAGCTAGAATGAAAGAATTTCCGTTCTTTCAAATCTTCCTAACAGTTCTCAGTCCTGACTGGAATCTTATTATGTAAGAAACATTTTATTATAGTTAGTATAATTGAATTTTGTAAATGTTCCAGAGGTTTATACATATTGTACTCTTCCTCCTTAAACTACAAATAACTTCATACACTGACAACCTAATCCTACGAAAGGAGATCAAGATAGATGTGTGGGTAAAGAAAGAAGATTTCATATCTGAGGGCAAATAAATTGACCATAATTATTTCCAAGTCTACAAATATGCCTTTTGGCACCTAATAAAAGTTGTTGCTCTTGGATAGTTATACATTAAGGAAGCAAAAGACACAGCTATAGGCCAACTCTTTATCTATAACTATTTAATCTAATGGTGGAACTCAGGATTCTGCAGGGATTTAAGCTCTGCTACAAAATCAAGAAAAGCAATATGAGTGAGTGAATTTATTGTGGAACCAGATAACTGCTTTCCTTTGTTGATTTTGCATTTAACTACAGTAACTCCCATTTACTCCAAATTAGTATAGATAAGGTCTATATTTTTTTTCTATTTCTCTATTCAACAGTACAAAACATAATTTTTATCTCTATAAAGGGATAAGTGGTTGCTTATCAAATCAAGAGCTGCAGAAGTATTAAATAGCCTCATATTGAATAATTCACAGTCTCAGTTTCACACTCTCTCACTACATCATAAGATCTGCTTATCGTGGTGAACTTGCTTAGAGACTTCTTGCATTTACCCTAGGTATGGAGGAGAAGATATTCATAAAATATTCATAAACTAGTTGGAACAACGTACCTCTTAAAACCACAGATCAGCTTAATCTCTTGTACTTCCAGGGAAAAATTGAAAAAAACACTTGACTTATTTTTATAAATATCAGTATTAAACAGTGGCAAACCTCACCCCCCACGTGCCCCACAAATATCATTGATCTCTCAATGTTGTAGTGTCCATGTAAATTAGTACGTAATTGCAATATTTATGTATAAGTGCATTTCTTTACGCCTTTGGGCCTGAGCTGTGCTTCTAAAGGGTCTGAGGATCTGTTAGTTTAACTGGTAAATTAAATATATATATATATATATATATATATATATATATATATATATCTATACATACTTATCTACAAGTTAAAAATCTGCCATCTGCCTTTTCAGAGACTGGTAATACATGCTAAATCTGCTACAAGAGCAATGTCATGGAATGATGTTAGCACTTATGAGATATGGAACATTTTCTAAAAAACAAAGAGAGGTAAACCTGTACAGTACACATTCACTGTCGATACATAAACATTGAAACACAAACTTTAAGAGAAGATGAGGAACATTTAAGCCTTTTACAAACCTTTGACAAGTGATGAAGAACATTTAATGTTTCTAGTTTGCTAACTTTTCATACTGTTGGATTAACTACAATTTTAAGCAACAGGCTCAATAAGAAATTCCTTTCATCTGCCCTAAGCTTCTCAACATTTTGAACCTCCAGTCTCACTCTAAAAGTGTTTACCACCTTACAGACTTTCAGCAACAAAAATATTTCTTTGCATTGCCGTCATAGACTGAATGGAGACTTCCTATTTCTGAAAGTCACTTCCTTTATAAAGATATCTTTAAGACTTTGTTGAATTCTTCACATCACTTAAAAGTTTATATTATATCTTTAGTTTCTTAAATGACATAGATGTCAAGTTCTATAGTCATCAATTCATCCGAGTTTTGCTGCAGGTCTTGCTGCATTATCCTAACTTCTTTTGAACTCTTCCCATGCTATCTCTGCATTTGTTAAGGTAAGGTCTCCAAACTTTTTCTGCAGTAATGGAGAAGAGTGGTTAACTTCTGTGTTGTCAGTGCTGAGACAGACATCAGCCTCCTGTTTTCTATTAGTAAAATCCTGCATTGCAGAGCAGTCTGCAGGATGGTCCTTATTGCTATTTTATATTTGTTGCTAACTTTTATATTATCTAAACTGACCAACCACATTTACCTATGGAAATGTTATTTCTGAAATCAAAATATTTTCAGCTAGTCTACTTGTGCCTATCCTTCTGCCTATACCTACCTGTCATTCTGTATATCTATCTGTTTATCTATATGTCTATCTACAGTATATGCCTCTCACCACCTACCATTCTACCATCTGTCTCTGTATGCTTTCTCTTGACAGTTGTTCAGAGTGGATGAAGATTTTTTAATTATTATACTATACGCAGCCTACATTGCTACACAAATAAGGAAACTCTTAACTACAGCAGTGTAAACTTCATTTCAAGAAGCTACTAGCTAGTCAACAAATGATAAATAAATAAATAATTAAAATTAGAATGAAATGCATACTAATTCAAAATGAGAGAGGAATAATTGTTGGTGCATGGGATATCATTAGTAAAAATCTTGATGTGGTACTCATCATTCAGCTATATTTGATTTATAAATCGGCATTTCTAAACTTTTGACTGGCAATTATAAATTCTCCTATATTCTACATTTTTTGTAGATTCTGGTCCAAGTGTTATTAGTTGATTTAAAACTATGAATCTGATAGAATCTTTGAAATCCAATTGGTCACTGTAGTGTCCTGAAAAGCTCTGCTTGCTTCAGAAGTTCTCCAAGATGGTGGGAGGTTGGCATAATGGTTAAGGTGTTTACCTTACGGACACAAGGTCCAGGGTTTGATTCTTACATGGGGCAATTGGCTAGGCTTAAAATGGCCCACAAGGGCACTTAGCCTAGTACTAATCTATGAACCTATGAGACCCAATACCTGGTCTCCTCCTTTTCATTTTGTTATTATTCTTATTTCTCTCCCCATTGATTTCCTGAGAGGATCACCAATTCAAGATGGACCATTTTCAGTTCAGCCAGTGGGGAAAAAACAGTAGAATGCAAGAAAAGTACAATACTGATTCATAAAGTTTGCAAAAAATATATACATAGAGAACATAATATGTAAGCAATAATGCCTGACAGGGTATGTGTTAATGTGTAATTAATGCCCGCACAGGGGTGTTATGAGGCCCGACATTGCAGAAGGAGGGCTTCTACAGCCCTGGAAGGGCATTAATTACACATAAACACATACCCTGGAGGACATTATTGCGCTTAGAGAATGGGCTCTCTGTTAAATTGTTGTGACTTACTTATTTATTTTTTTAAGTACTATATATTTTTATATATGTATATGTATATATATATATATATATATATATATATATATATATATATATATATATATATATATATATATGTATATATATATATATATGTATATATATATATATATATATATGTATATGTATATATATATATATATTTTTTTTTTTTTTTTTTTATGTAAAATTGTTCCTCCGCCTAATGTTTCAAACTTTCTGTAGCATATGCTAATGGTGTTGGAGGAAGCATTTTATATCAAAAATATATAAAAGAAATAATATAGTACTTAAAAAATAAATAATTAAGTAAAACGCAACAATTTTACAGAGATCCCATTCTCTCTCTCTCTCATACACAGTCTCTTTTTGCTTTCACACACACACACACACACACACACACACACACACACACACACACACACACACAAATATATATATATACACATGCATCTGGTTTCATGCCTGGTTTCACTCACACAAGCATAATTCTCAACTTCTTAGTACAAAAAATCTTGCCAAAGCCAAAAGTAATTGGGGGGACAAAGCCCCAAAAACAGCGACAAATTTGAAATATTGCTCTTATAAACCTAGAAAGTTGCTAGAATAAAAGGTCTTGTATTATGATGCATTTTCTGAAAGACACAAAGCCTGAAACTCAAATGCCTGCCATTATTTAATGAATTCACTCCTCACTGATTTGCCACAAGACTTCAGAAAACCATAAATTTTATGATGAACAGACATAAATTACGAGGCAAAACTCTGGACATTCTGCAAAAGTTTGGGAAGTTGAGAGGTATGCATACCAGATCGCTCTCCCTCTCCCTCTCTAGATGTCTCTCACACACACAGTCTCCTCTGCTTTCATACACGCATTCACTCACACACACAGACAGAAACGTAAACACACTCATACACATACATACACACACATACACTTTCTTTCTGTTTATTTTTTTACACTCACCAAACAGCAAAAGTGCTGCTTAGCTAGTGCAAAATAATGGCGACCATTAGTTTTTTTTTTTCCTGTCTGAGCTCCATGGCAGCTTGATATGCTGCTGTGAAGCGATGGGCTTGTTCTTCAGTGGGCATTACTTGTACATTAATACCCACTGGAAAACGTTTGTTCTCCAATCAGGGTGCTGATGTACAGTTTGCCCATTCTCTAATAACTCTTAAAGCATGCAGAAGAGATAGACACATCATAGGTTTCAGATATCAGCAGGGAACTAAAATCTACTATGATGAGTACCAACTCAGGATTTTTATATGAACTCAATTAGCTTCTGAAGCCAAGAATAATTTAGCAAATAGTACACATTAACATTCAAAACTTATTTATAATGTCATCACCCATTCACACCCAGGAAACATAGTAAATATAGCAGCTGACAAATTTAGTGTAAACTTTTCCCCTGAAACAACTATCCTAATTCCAGAAATTCCTGAACCCATACACATCCAAATATCACCAGCTATACCCCATACAGAGGAAACTATAGATCCCTTAGCCTGACTAATCTGATTTACAATGCCTTGGAACACACCACATCTGGCATTATAAAGTATGATGTCAAAAATCTTATCAGGCTAGACCCACATCAGTTTGCCTTTGTGAAATGGACATCCTGCCTACTCAGGTTAGTTAAATTCTTCATGAATATCATACAGACTATAGCCAGTGGCCATTCCTCTAATACAGCTTATTTAGATTTGACCACATTTGACACTATATCTCACTTCAAGACTTTTCTATAAGCCCAAGGACTTTATATTAACAATCTCCTTGGTTATAAGTCTCTGGGATAATGCTTGCAATGTAAATAATATAAGTGGGAGCATATCAATCCGTCAAAAGTGATTTCAGCTAATGCAAAGAAATCAAAGCCAGTTCACTGAAACTGACTGCGACAAAAGTGGAGATTGCATTTATCTCCACTGTTGTGTGACCTCAGAGTTGGTATATAATTCTGGGGGGGGGGTTCCATACATGGCAGGTGAAGGGGGGGTTTGCCCTCCTGCAAATAAATTGTTTCAATGTTCACCAAAAGCAAAAGTGGTTTCAGTAAATTGGTTTCAGTTTATTTGCATTCACTGAAACCACCTTCAGTGGATCAACATTAATTAAGCTAAGTGTTTTAAAAGAAGATTCCTATGTGCTGAGATGGATAGCTAACTGGCTGAAAGATTGAATACACATGGTAAGATGACAGGCAGCTCCTCAGAAAGTATAAACATAACTAGTGTGTTTCCCAGGACTAAATACTGGGACATCTTTGTTTTGCCATCTACTTCTTTGACCCCCAGACTGGGAATCAGGACCTTTGGTAAATGAAGTTTGCAGATGACTGTAAAATTAGCTTTATTGTCAAATTGTCTAGGGATACTCCTTCATTACAGTGGGAACTAATCCTCATAAATAAGTGGTTTATGGAAAAAGGGTTAAAATCAAATACAAAAAGTGTAGTACTGTCACATTTGGTAAAAAAATAACCTCTATTCTTTAGTATACATTATAGCCAGTACCTCAGTATAAAATTATAATGTAGTCAGGGATCTGGAAACCTAGAATGAAAATTACCTCTCCTTCAACCTCCATGTAGCAACAGTAGTCTGAAAATCCTTCTGTTTAGCACAACTGATATCTGAAGGCATATAATCCAAGAAGCTATCAATCTCTTTATGAAGCCTTAATTGGATTCATTATTGAGTACAGCATCCCCTTTGGGACGTACCTTTCTTGACATATAAAGCAATTAGAAAGGACCCCAGTGATTTATAACCAAGAAAACTATTGGTATAAAGTCACTGAGCTACTAGGAGAATTTGACGTGTTATCCCTTTACTCATTTTTATGGGCTCTTGCATGGTGATCAATGCCTTATATTCGGTGTCATTACTGACCACATACTCTTTGATGTCATATATCTTCACAAGTCAGAAACTTAATTATTACCAGAACTAGGAACTTAAATCTCCAGTAGCATATAAATAAAATGTGCTGGGCAGACAAATTTATTACCAAACACCTACCTCAGCCCTAGAACAAACATTCCCTGGAAGTTCAACAAAATGGAACACTAGTACCCTTAAAATTAAATCTGAATGATTCGACAGATATACCTAAATTTACTGCAGAACTGAACTGGTTAACACTTCTTAAAAAGAGGGTTACAGCATGAGGGTGAATACTGGCTAGTCAAAAATGGTCTTGTAACTTAATTGCCTTCTATTTCTTATGGTCCTATGGTCCAGCTAAGCAGACATTCACATATTATTACATCTAAGATGCAAAAAATGGAGCAATGTGTATCTTGTGGATCTGTCTATCATACCAGTTAACAGCAGCAAATAAATCAATACATAAAACTAAGCAAGTAAATAACTAAATAAAATGAACTGTATGTGATGGAATTTGTGCATGCTA
>NC_056725.1:977960024-978080024 GCF_019279795.1 Protopterus annectens | reverse complement strand
TGTACTTCACAATCTGCCTTCTTCCAATGTTGATTTTATTGGACAGGAAGGAGTGACTGTTATAACATTCTTCTGGTCGGTCAGCAGCTTTGTCCCCAGCTCCTGGTGCACATTTCATCTATCCCACAACACAGTGAGTGTTTCAACCTTAATAAACATACTTATTAAGGGTTTAACCTGTCCACTAGGGGGAAAAAAAACTGCCTACTAAGGAAAAAAGTTGCAATGTTGATTCACTTCTTGTGTTTACTGAATTTGAGTAAATCATACCATAATAGGCTGTACATAAGATGAATAAACACTTGTATTAATCCACATAAAGAAAAAAATATTGATCTCAACATAATCAGCATCTGCAGTAAATGAGCAGACAGAATAAAATGAAACATCTAAGAGATAATAGTGCAGTCCATTATTACAACATGTCTGCATCTTACCTCAGTGATCTGCCTGCATCAGGGTATTTCTCAAATTCACCAAAACGTAAAGTCTTTTTTTTTTTTCACTTCTGACAGGCATACTTCTGAAAGTACATTTTTAACATTTACAAAACAAACTCAGGGATTCAGAAAGAACCTCATTGCTAGCAATGAGAGCTGCAGCCAAATGAGTTTCTTTTATTCTGTGATGCAGGAAATTGTAATTCACAAAGACATGTTAGACCCAATGAGGAAATACCTCTGTGAATCACATTTGAATGCCACAAGTAGAAATCAGCACTTTTTCTGTACTAATTTCCACTCTGGTGGCCCATGCATCAGGCTGGCACAGGCACCATCCTATCCACTCTCTTTCTTTCTCACACACACACACACACACACACACACACACACACACACACACACACACACACACACACACACACAACACTCAAACACTGTACTTCATTTAAGTAGCAGCAACAGCAGTCACATCAGCTTAAATTACTGCTGATACTGCAATTTTAACTGATTAACAACTCTTCTGTAATACCAGTCATGTTCTCTAACAGTTTATTATTGGGTCAGTTGCCTCTTTTACCCCACCTTAGCTACATATCTCAACTTCTTAATTAATACAAGAAATCTGAACAAACCCATAAATAATAGCGGGAAGAGGACCAAAAATAGTAACACATTTTAAATGTTGCTCTTATAAACTTAGAAAGCTAGTATAATAACAGGTTTTACAGTAGCATAAATTTTCTGACGGGTATGAAGTCTGAAACTCAAATGTCTGTCATTATTTTCTAACTTCACTACTAAATGATTTGCCAGAAAACCAAATATTTAAGAAGGAACAGACCAAAACAGGAAGCAAAAATATGGACATTCTGAGAAAATCTGGACAGTTGAGAGGTATGCATAGCTATGGTGCTGGATTTCCATCTTTCATCTTTAATTTTTTTTCTGATAGTTGTTAGGCTTGAATATGTTTCCAAACAAAATCTCATGAGGCATATAGTAAGTCAAATATATTGCAGTGCTGAGGCATGAGTATAGTTGCAAATTAGGAAACATCAAGGTTTCCCCTTTGCACTGATTATTTATTTATTTTTTTACTTGTTTGTGTACTTTTTTTTGTTCCTCTGATCCCTAAATAACCATCAAGTCTCCATTTTATCTGTCCATCCAGCCCATTTTTCCCATGACAGGGAATATCTCTCCAAGTGTGACAGTAATAAGGTTCCAGTCATGGCCGCAGTATGATCATCCCTAAGAGGAGTCTAGGTTTGTAAAGGTAGCAAAAGCATTTAAATACTTACCTGTTCCATTTGTTGGCAAAAGGTGGAGAAGACAAAAAGGAAGCTGTCTGCAAAATATACTCAATTAATGGAGTACAAAGTGGGCAACTGTCCTTGGCACAAGCTGCTAGTGGGTGCAACTAGTAGATTTCAGTGGTACAGGAGTACAGCACTGGGACTGATTTATGAAGCTGCGAAGATAAATGAATGCCAATATTGCATGTAGGACCACAGTTGAAGACCTGAAGCACTCAGTGAGAGATGATAACTGTAGCAAGCTGCTAATTTTTTTTTGCTGCAAGCAGCTTGCTACAGTTATGGGAACAAGAGAAAACCTTTTTATTTGGTCTTCAACTTTGAGAAGACTTTTGTTTGTTCCTCAACTGTGAGATGAGGGGACACCATTCTGAGAAACTGTACAGGATGCACACTGACCTGGATATGGTTCTGATCTTTGACATCAAGTTCGCTTTAATTCTTGCAAATCTTTGCTCCGAAGGAATGAATAAACCTCTTGCGTTGCAAACAGTAGTTAGAATGGGATAGAATCTATGATCATGCAAGAGAATAAAATATTTGCCTATGTGCAGGAACATTTATTGGGATACAAAAAAAGCATGCTTATATATATATATATATATATATATATATATATATATATATATATATATATATATAGTTATAACCTTATAAGTTCTTCTGAAAGATTATGGAAAGAATATAAAATAACAAAGATAATAAAGGAATGGTATATTAGAAAGAAGAAGAAGTTAAAGTGAAGTTTAGAGATACATGAGGCAGCGTTTTTTCCAAAGATCTGCAAAGATGTTTGAAGAGTGAAGAAATTGTATGTGAATTGATTTTAGAACAGCTGATAGATAATCAGAGAAATTGGAAATTTGAAGTTTGAAATAGCAAGAGTATTAGTGGTGTTGTAAGGCCTAAGAAATATTGGAGTAATTACACATAATACATAAAAGAGTAAAAACAATGTACAAGATGAGAGAAAGATACGTATAAATATTGAGAGTAAGGAAAAGGAAGGACATAAATAGAAATAAAAATAACAGGTGAGTGAAGGATTGCCTGGTGTGAAAGACCCTTTAATAGCAGAAGATAAAGAGTTCAGAAGGAAAATAAATGGCTTTGTATTGAAATGCTGGCACTTGTCAAGCTGAGTGCCAACGCACCAAAAGAAAAAGACTGAAAATGAAGGAGAAAAGAGACTACCAAACATCGCTCTTGTCCTTCAAACATTTTTTTACAGGAGGCAAGCCCTCACCTTCCAAACTTATAGTCCTTGACAAAAATGGAATATTCCATGAAATGCTCATCTCAGACTTAGTATATGTAAGTCTGTTTTTCCAGCCATTTAATCTCCATATTATGAAACTCACTGAAGTGGGTCTTGGCATTTCAGCTAGTTACTAAATAAAAAGATAAATAATAAGGAACAAGAGGCATATGAGGAAAGGAATAAATAATGAAAGTGAGTCAGAGACAGAAGTAAATGGGAAGACTGACAATGAAACTAAAGAGAAATAAGACAGAATGATATAAGGATGGCTCACCCTTTTTGGAGGGGAGCTAAAAGTTTAAGTAGAGGCACCAGGTGAAATCATAGATGGGTAAGTACCACAATTATGTTTCTAAAATGTTGGATAGCAAAGTTTGAATCAAATTTGGTTTGTTATAAAAACGTTTTTTTCAAGAATGCAATAAATTTTATAATGGGAAACATAATTACCAATGCCAACAATGAATATGTAAAATAGTTGGAAAATGATGACTTAAAATGGGAAGTAGTATTGTCTTCAGTAGAAATGGATAAAAAATATTGCAAAACATAGTAAACCATTTATGTTGCATAAGTGGGAAGTCTGTTTTCAATATAAGAATGACTTCCAAATTTTGTATGGAGATTATAAGAAATCATTAGACACAAGGAATAAGCAAGTTGGTGATAATCATGGTGAATGTGGGCAAAGGTTTTTCAAGGTCAGGCATCAAGATAATGATCAGACGAGTGAAGGAAAAGTAAAAGAGGTGGTCCTTGTCACACTATACAATGTTTCTAAGCTTCAAAATGAAACTTCATGGAAATTTAAAAAATGTGAAAAACTGCATGTGACTATTGTTCAAAGAAATGTAAGCTTAAGAGATTTAGTTTATGTACAGATAACATGGGGGTACAATTAAATAAACCCATAGTGAACAAGCAAATTAAATTCAGACTTAATCAAGAATTAAAGTGTACTTCATCAGACAGGTCTCGACCTCTTAGCACAATAAATGTGGGCAAAGACTAAAATAAAGGGGAAACAAAGGCCCAAAAATTAGGACAGATTTTAAATAATGCTCTTATAAATGTATAAAGTTGCTGGAATAACAGAATTTGTGTTAACATGCATTTTCTGAAGGATATGAAGTCTGAAATTCAAATGTTATGTCATTATTTAGTGTATTTTATCCACAGTGATTTGCCGGAAAGCCACAAATTTTATGAGGAACAGAACAAAAATAAGAGACTAAAATCTGGACATTCTACAAAACTTTGAACAGTTGAGATGTACTGGGGTTTACCTTGTTCAATGACTCAACATATTTATGTCTAGCCACTGCCAATCATGAGCGAACCTGTGATCTGCTGTGGCGACCCCTAACCAGGATAAGCCGAAAGGAGATGATGATGATGATGATGATGTCTAGCTGATGCTCAGGAAAAACAATGCAGAGGACAGCTACAAAAATCATATGAGAATATAGCTGGTTTGAGATATACATTTAATGTGGACATTGTGTTCAGTTTATTAAAGATTTTGATGCTTTACATTAGCAGAAGACATGGACGTCTAAGGAAGTTCATGTTGTTATAATGGATTATGAAAGTTATGATGTAGCCATATGATAGGAAAAGGCATTTGTAAAATAATTTGGTGCTGTAAGCACTTGATTTGGATAGCTGAACTTATACGTCTCTCTCTCTCTATTTATATATATATATATATATATATATATATATATATATAGATAGATATATATATGTATATATATATATATCTATGGGAGTCCTGCATTTGGTCTAAATTGTTCTTGGTCAACATCTGTTTAATTGATTGCATTTGATTGATTAAACAGATGATTGACATTTGCAGGAGACTGACAATCCCTGGGTAGGGTAATATCATTTTTTCTCAGTTAATTTATGATCTCAGAGATAGTATACATAATTAGCAGGGGATGTAGGGGGCTTGCCCCTTACAATAAACAATATTATTTGTTTTTGTTTTTTTTGTTAGGAAAATTGCATGTACTGAGGTTCTTTCATGGCACATGCATGGTAGTGTGTCACTGATTGGTTTGTTAACCTTTTATATCAGTTTCCGAGGTTGAGGTATGGACTATTCAACTAAAGTGTGTAGACCCAAGTGTGTGTGTGTGTGTGTGTGTGTGTGTGTGTGTGTGTGTGTGTGTGTGTGTGTGTGTGTGTGTGTGTGTGTGTGTGTGTATAAAGAGTATGAGATATAAATAGTTTTACCCTGTATGTCTGAATGTTCTTAATGCTGAACAAAAACACTGTCATTAAGACGTTTGAGCATATAAAATATCAAAACCCCAAAAGATCAACCCACAAAGGATCAAGAAAATAAATCTATTTCCTCTCCCTTTCTTCACACTAAAACCCTCAATAAGTCTTGCCTTAAATTCATCTGAACAGTGGCATTATTAGGGAAAGGGTTTTTTTTTTTTTTTTTTTTTTGAGGTAAATTGTAGCGCTAGGTTTCACAGTTTGGGGGAAGGAGTAGCATTAGGGTTAGGGTTAGCATCCATTACTAAGGTGGCAAGGCTCCTCCCCACCTGCACCACCTTAGTAGTGGGTGCTATCCCTAAGCCTAACACTGCCCTTTCCCACAAACCTAACCCTACATTTTCCATTAAAGAATTCCCATGATACTGCCACTACACAAGACAGACTGGCACGCATAAATGCACACAGACACACACTAAAAACACTACATCTATACCCTTATTTAACCCTAACCCCAACCCTAAAATAGACACAATATCACACAAACATACAACATCTGTCCACTCACCTATATCTGACCCTAACCCTAACTCTCAAACACATGCATGAACACTGTCACCCCTACAAATCCTGCTCATCTAACTTAAAACATACTCTTGACATTTTGACCATTTGGCTGTCCATACATAAAGCACCACCCCTCACACTGATTGACCAAACAGGGAGCCTATATATATATATATATATATATATATATGTGTGTGTGTGTGTGTGTGTGTGTGTGTGTGTGTGTGTGTGTGTGTGTATATATATATATATATATATATATATATATATATATATATATATATATATATATATATATATGTGTGTGTGTGTGTGTGTGTGTGTGTGTGTGTGTGTGTGTATGTGTGTGTCTTTCGGCTTTTCCCGGTTAGGGGTTGCCACAGCAGAACTCCGGTCCGCTAATGATTGGCAGTAGAGTTTTACTTGCTGGCTTGCCGGGCCTAACGCACACCTTTCAATGAAAGAACGCCCATTCACGCATGTCATCACACAGTAGATGCTCTAACTGAGAATCGAACGGGCAACGTCTAACTGTGAGGCGACAACACTACCGCAGCACCACCACCGCAGTGTATATATATGCGTGTGTGTATGTGTGTATAAATAGAGAGATACAGATATAGATGTAGATATAAATATAGATACAGATCTAGATACAGATATAGCTATATAGGGTCTACTTCACCTTATCGCCTGTTGAAAATATCGAACGGCAATAATGTCGTAAATGCTGTACATTGGAAGTGTTGTTGCGGGATCATGGTACAGTGGGGATGATAACATTTGCTCTTTCCTCACTGTCGTGTGATCTTGCAGTTGGTATATACAATTAGCGGGGGTGGGGGCGCAGAAGAACAAGAACAGTTTCGATGTACGGCATTTTCGATGTTTATGCCGTTCGATATTTTCATCTTTCGACAAGATAATATAGACGTGATATATATATATATATATATATATATATATATATATATATATATATATATATATATATATATATATATATATATATAGCTACAGATATAGAGAGATAGATAGATAAATATTCCACCATTAAAAATTGGGAAATTTTTCAAGCAAAAAACTTAAAAATTGTGAAGCGTGAAGTGACTTTTAAAATGTAATTAATTTTGAGTGGCATAATAACAGATCATTTAATAGTTATCACAGTGACCTCACTGTAATAAAAGGGGAATATAAATGTTTTTTTGAATATATGAGAAGTATAAAAGGATCATTGAAAATAGGTGTGCTCAGCAGAGAAAAGATTAAATAAGTTATTCAAGACTCTATAAAGAAGTAATTTATTCATTTGCAACGGGGTCTAAGGAAAAGCAAGCTCATCAGTGGCAGCTGGTGACTTCAGATCAAAGGGGGGTTGCAGGAGACACCTGAATATGTGTGGTCAACTAGAAAGGGGCAGAGCTATGCTACAGTGGTATCAATCCTTGGTTACCAATTTACATAAAACAAGTGATCAGTCACTAATACAAGTGCTGAATATTCAACCAGCCAATGCTAGACTAAAGCGCATTTCAGAGTTAATGAGGGGTTTACGATCTGCTGTAACATCTCTAATCAGTGAAAAGGTGGTTGGTCTTCACTGCATGAAACGATTATGATATACCGTAGAAGTAATCTGCATTTTGTACAGTGCCAAATGAAAATAAGGAGACGTGGAGATCTCACTGTACTTCCTTAATTTATTATTCACAATTCAAGGTCACTCCATGTCTAATGTACCAGTCATCTCAAAGTCCATACAATCTGCTATTATAGGTACTGGAAGGCAGAGCACAGTGCTACATGTATATACAGGTTGCTTTGAAGACTTACCTATGCAGTAGGCTGCAAACAGTACTTTGTACTACATTTCTGCACCCAAAGAGAAGCTGTGGTCTAATCTGGAACACATCTGGTCTTACTGCATTTGATTCTTTCCTTTTTCTGGATACACAAAAGGGACCATTTCAATTTTCCCTCGCTGTATGTCTAGGTTGTTTTGAAGATGTATGTAAGCAGTATGCTGCTAACAGTACTCTCTACTCTGTTTCTACACCTGAAGAGAAGCTGTGGTCTGGTCCAGAATACAACTGGTCATACTGGATTTATTTTTTTTTCCTTTTTCTGGACATACAAAAATTATAGTTTCAGGTATCCCAAGCAAGCACAGTATTCACATGACCTTGGTACCAAATAAGTACTTGTAGTATAGTACCAAGTACCTTTAATGTGTTCCTCTGGGTATTTCTCGGGTTTCTTATTTGTAGATAAAGTCCGTTCACCTCTCTTTATTTTGTGGAAACAAATCAATAACTCTTTGGTTGAAGTTTGTTATACTCCGCTTTAATTTCTTTCCTATGGAAATCCTTTTCTGCCCCATTGTACTATGAAAAAAACTTTTTAATTCTTTTCATTGTTAAGAAACACCTTTCTGCCTCAGCAGTTGACATTGGTGTGGTGGCTATTATCAATAACACATGGTAATTCTCTGAAAACACACTGGTTAATGAGTTGTCCACCAAGAATTTTAACATCTTGACTGCACTGCCACTTGCTACAAAATTTTCACGATGATACACCACTCCAAGTTCTGTTCTAAGTTGTCCTCTCAACAGGAATGGATGGTTTTCTATTGTTGCGATGAAGAGATTTTTTTGAAAACTCTTAAGTATGTTTAATAGTTTTCAGGCAGTGGCAGCTGAAAAGCCTAAAGATGCCCAGTTTGTTCAAACCGTGATGTTACCTGGAACTTTATGACATCACACACTTCCTTTGCAGCAATAAGCAGTGTGTGATGCAATGGGTTGGTATTTTGATGGTTCTCATCTACATCTTGCCAGGATGTTCTCTGTTTGTAGGTACTGTTCTGCAATGCTATCAATATCTGATCTGACACTGGCAATTGCATTCAAAAATATATGTGCATCCTTTTAAACTATGGTTACATCTGTGGTACGGTACTGAATTTGCCTGTCCAGAATGTCAACATGTAGCATTATACAATGGAAAACAGTCAGCCAAAACTTAAATTCATCACCTTCAAGTGTTCGCAGTAGCCCATTTGCTTCCTATACAGTAGTTGCAGCAGATGTAGGACACTTGTACAAATAATAAAAACACTCTGGTCAAGTTTTCATACACTGCATTTACATTATGGATATTAAAATTCCACCATGGTCCAAACATTTGTGGCATGTATCACTCTACTATATTGCCCAGAGCAGCTTGTCTTTGAATTGAATGTAAGAAAAAGGCTGGAATTCCACCAAGAGTTAAAAAATGTCCTTGCTTCAGTATTATGTAGTGTGGTTCTTTGCATTACCAGATTAAGCTTGTGGGCATAGCAGTGTACATAATAGGCATATTTAAACTCCTCTCTTATGATGGCCTGGACTCCTTGCTAAACTCCACTCATAACAGATGCACCATCATAACTCTGAGCAACTAATTTTTCATGCTGGTCTCCCACTACTTCCTTCAACTGTTTTCTTGTCACACCAGCAATATGCTCTGCAGTCTCTTCAGGTGGTATAAAATATCCCCCAAAACATTCCTGCACCTGGCCATTGACACCATAATGGAACACAATAGCAATTTGCCACAGCCCTGCAACATCAGTGTTTTCATCTGCAATTACTGCTACAAATTTAGCAGTATGAATCTTTTTTTATTTCTTCTCTACATCTTGTTAGCATGCAGTCCAGGAGTTCATTCTGAGTGGTTTTTGATGTTACTTTAAAAACAGTTGAAATTTTTATATGTTCAGCCAACTTCCGATCAATCCTGCAGGTGAAGTCTACCAGTCTGCAGAACATTCCAGCACTCAAGGAGTCTTCTGATTCATCATGGCCTCTTAAAGCTACTAATTCAGCACTCGGCTTGATGCAGTCAATTATGAGTGACAGAACATGATGGTTTTCTTCCACTTTATTTTTGTGTCTTTCCACTTATAACTGGTATTCCAGTACTTAACTGAGACTTAATATCCATAGTTCCCAACCTTTCTAGGCTCATTTGGTTGTCAAAATGTTTAAGTAGACTGTCCATGCATTCTGGCCTTTTCTACCATTCTCATCAGGTCATTCACACACTTTGATGTCCAGGCATTCTCTCCACCAAGCAATAAATATGGGAAGCAGTTCAAACTGTTTGTTTCCTTGGCTTTGCCAAGATTAAAAACATTAATAATACTGCTTTTATTAATTTATTTTTGATACACACACTGTCACAGCTTGCATTCCATCTTACATCTTCCAAATACACATTAGTCCTGCAAAGCTAAAATTAAAAGAATAAAACAGGGACAGTCATTTCACTGCCCATTAGTTTCTGCTTTGATCCTTCCAGCATTAAAATAATAATATATTTGTGTTAGTTTAATTTTTGCTGCACGGAGACAGTAGTCGCAGCCTGTATGCTTACCCCTCCATACACATTAGTCTTGCAAAGCCAGAATTACAGCAGTAAATGGACAGTCATTTCATTCTCACACTGACATAGCCCCCCATCCCAGTTGCCCACCAAAAGCACCTGGTTTGAATCTAGAAAGTTAAAAAAAATGAATGAAAAAAAAAAACAGTTATATTACTGTATTGTTTTCACATAAACATTAGCCAAAGGTCAGTGCTTGTGCTCAGTCCATTTGACTACACCCAAAGGCACATCAGGCTTGCAAAGGCAGAATTATAACAGTAAATAGTAGGGCCACTCATTTCACTTACAAACGCTCCCCCACATACCCATTACCTACCTAAAGTAGGTGGTTTAACCTTGCCAGTATCAGTAATAATGTTTTCATTACTGTATTGAATTGATGCATGCAAATACTCAGAGTTTACATTCTATCTTATTTGATTCAAATACACATTAGTCCTACAAAGCCAGAATTATTACACCAAAACTACAGTGCCAAACATTTCATCCACAAACAGCCATCATATCAATTGCCAGCCTAAAGTATCTGCTTTGACCCTGACAGGATTAAAATGAAAACAGCAATGATTGTATTAATTTACTGTATTGCACAGAAAGAGCAGTCACGGGCTTGTATGACAGCTGACTTTACCCAAATACACATTAATCTTTCAAAGTCACAATTACTGTAGTAAACACCCCCCGTTACCTAATATAGCTGATTTTTATCCTGCCAGGATTAAAGTAGAAATAATAGTTAACAGTTGGGTTGCATACTTGCATTACCTTCATTTTGTTTACAGAAACATTAGTCACAGCTTATGTGTGCCAGCCAAGTACACATTTCATTTTATTTATTTAACTTTTATTTACCCAGAATTCTACAACTGGCTTTAGTCAAAAGAAAAAGTTTCCAGCATATGTCCAGGGAGAAAAGCTCCAACATATTAGAAACTTTTTAAATGGACATTCAGTATATACATGAACAGATATGAAATAACATAATTAAGAATTGCTCATAAACTTGCTAATTATTTTATATTCATCTTAAAGTACAGACAGAAAAGTGTTGCAGTTTTGCAGAGCTAGAATTATAACAACAGTAAACAGCAAGGCCATTTGTTTCAATTACACATAGTCCCGGTCTTCACTGCCTACCCCATCGAAAGTATCTGATTTGATCTTGCAAGGTTAAAAACCAAAACAAAAAGAAAAGATGACATTGAAATTAAGGTAAGAATTATTTTTTTCTCATAAACAGTACTCAAGAGTTTAGAGATTGTGTTCAATGCACATTACTCTTGCAAAGTAGGCCAGAACTGCAGTCATTCCATTCAAAAGAAAAAGTAATCTCTCCTTTGACAATCATATTGCCAAAGTAGTTAGGAAATCCTTCTTTGTGGCCCATCTAATTACTAAAGGGTTTGCATCTAGAAATAAAGAGGTTATAGTGCCCCTCTACTCATCACTCATCAGACCCATCATAGAGTACAATGCCCCATTTGGGATGTACCTCACAAGACACTTCCAACAGCTGGAGAGACCACAAAAGTACCTCACCAAGAGGATTACTGGCCTCAAACATATGTCCTATGCAGCCCTACTGAAAAAACTCTGTCTGTACTCAGTGGCATATTGCTTACTCAGAGGTGATCTCTGCCTGACTTACAAAGCCATGTTCAACTCAGAATTGATGGACCTGCTCCACCTAAAGAAATCCAAGTCACTGCGAGCCACGCGATCTAGTGAGCTATACCTCACCACAACAATAAATAGAACATGCTGGAGGGATAGATTCCTGTCACAGAGACTCCCCATGCTTTGGAACAAAATTCCAAACTACATTAAGCAGAGCCCCTCACTAACACTCTTTAAGAGAAACCTTGACGAGTGGATGGGTAAATACACCCCTGGGATCACTTCATTGGCTCTGCTTGACAGAGGATCAGTTAATTAATCAATGGGGCGGCGAAAGCCGACACACTCTGGCTAGGCTTATAAATGCCCTCGGGCAGATAGCTTGGTACCTACCTATCAACCTATGAACCTATATAGGCATTGTCCCCATCCCAATTGCCTCCCAAGAGAATCTGCTTTGAGCCTTCAAGGTTTAAAATAATGAAAAATAAAAGACCACTGATGCATTACTGTATTTCCTTCAGATCATATAGCCAAGAATGTGCACGTGATCTCACTTTATTTCACTCATACACACTTTACTCATGCAAAAGTAGAATTTGTTTCAACAACAAAACATTGATAAACCATCCTAATTTATCTTGACTAACCCTGCAAAAAGATATTAGGTTAAAAAAAAAAACATGTCATTCACAAACGGCCCCCAGAACACACTGCCTTCCTAGTTTCTCTTTGACTCCTGGCAGGATATTATATTTAAAAAAAAAAAAAGCCATCAACAGCCCCCAAAAGACATAGACCACTAGCATCTGGTTGACCCTGCCAGTGTATTATGCTAAACAAAAAAAAAGAAAATGATCAAGATTTCCCAAAACACATTCCCTCACTAATATCTGGTTAACCCTACTAGGATATTATATTAAAAAAAAGAAAGTAATCAGCAGCCCCCAAAACATATACACCACTAGCATCTGGTTGACCCTCCAATGTATTATGTTAAATATAAAAAAATCAACAGTCCCTAAAATACATTGCCTCCCTAGTATCAAGTTAACCCTGCCAGTATTATATTAAAAAAATAAAAAGCAGAAAGTCATCAACAGCCCCCAAAACACATACACCACCTACTGGTTGACCTTGCCAGGATATTGTTAGAAAAATATCACGAACAGCCACCAAAACAGCTCACTGCAGATAGGGCCTTCTACTACTGTCTGGTTGACCCTGTCAGATTCCAGGCCCAGGATGCCAAAAAGAAAATGTATACTCCTCTGCACCATTTAAAAAGTATCTGGTCAAACCTGCCAGGAAATAAACATTAAATATAGAAGTAATTTGGTCAATCCTGTCAGAAAAAATAAATAAATAAATACAGATATCTGTTGACTCTGCCAGAAAAAATGAAAAAAGTATCTCTGGTTGGCCCTGAGAGGGCGTTAACTTAAAAAAAAAATCTTCCTTCCCAAGGAATCCTTGGCTTCTCTTACCTAACAATTAATCCAATTGATGGACACATTTTAATGATTCATGAAGTTTTTTCTGTTCTCCTGCTCTCTTGGTCATTCGTCTGTCTCACTCTGTCCCTCACAAATTAACTGTGTTAAAGCACAGGAAGAGAGTGTGAGAGCAAAAGGACTAATCAGCAGCTACTTCACATACTCAGACGTAGCTGCTGACTTAACAGCCCATTCAGGTTCTAATTTAGTGTGGTTAAAATTGCAATGACTTCAGCGAATCTTCATGGATGCCTGTAGTCTTTCCAATCCAGACTGTTTAAAAACAGTCTTGTGACAAAAAAAATTTTTTTTTAAGCAGAACTCGAGCATGCATGCTTGCAGCATCGAATTCCATGAAACATCGCATCTTCAACTTTACACACTAGTTTGCAGTTCGAACTGCTACTAGTGTGTAAAAATCGCTATTTAAACTTTTTTTATTATTTTTTTAAGACAAAATTGAGGGTGGGGGCTGCAGCACAGCAATCCAGTATTATGAGCTGCCCTGAAGATAGTGACATTCACATACTACTGAAATAAACACGGCTCAGTAGTGCTGGATCTAATAGTGGTTCTATGAAAAATAGATATAAACTAAATGAAATAAATGCACCAGAAAGCAATTGCTTTCATTTCCAGATGTACTCTTCATGTTAAAGTTGTAAGTGATTTTGCAAAAAAAAAAAAAAAAAAAAAGTAGTATTGTAATGCACTGTTTGATTTTTTTAGTGTGTTTGTTTACTCATGTCTTTATGTATAACAATGACCATAAAATGATGTCATCATAGATAGTGAGCAATAATTTACATTCAACAGCAAAGCATTATGAGTAAGCAAAAACAGGTTACATCTTTTGAGGAACAGCTTTTTAATTGCATTGTGGTTTCACTACTACATCTTCACATGCGTTAATTTTCAGTTTTAGACGTGCCATTTGCAAGAAGTATTTAGTTACTCTTTGTTTGCAAGAAGTATTTAGTTACTCTTTGTTGACTAGGACAGTATCCTCTTTTCAGGGGAAAACTGAAGTTGTATTCTTACTGATCAAGGAAATTTGACCACTGCACTAGGAGAACCTCCCTTGCTCTTTTCTAAGCCCTAGGTCAAGCCAGAGAACTGTAACTAGTCTTTGGAGAATTCCAAGATGGAAGTAAACATTGCTGCTGGATAATTTTTAGAAAGAATCACAGCAAGATGAAATCATGTTATGGAGTTTGAAAATGGAGACTTAGATGCAGAGATATTGGTGGGCAGCCACGGTGGTGCAGTGGTTAGCATTGCCGCCTCACAGCAAGAGGTTCTCCGGTTCGATCCTCAGCTGGGGTGCCTTCTGTGCGGAGTCTGCATGTCCTCCCTGTGGTTGTGTGGGTTTCCTCTGGGTGCTCCGGTTTCCTCCCACATCCCAAAAGACATGCGGCAGCTGGATTGGACACTCTAAATTGGCCCTAGCTATGAGTGTGTGCATGTGTGTGCCTTCTGTGGAAGGTTGGGTGCCGGACTGGCAACTCGACACCGTAAAACTCCACTGCCAATCATGAGCGGACAAGGTGATCCGCTGTGGCGACCCCTAACCAGGAAAAGCCGAAAGAAGAAGAAGAAGATGCAGAGATATTGGTGAATTTAGCAAAAGAAGGAAAACCAAATAAAGATGATGAGGCAAGCTGGAGTGCTGTGACGGATCAAGTGCTGCAGTAGTAGTCTGATAATGAAGCTGACTCTTTGGCAGAGAAGCAGATTATAGAGGCTAAAAATACAGATAAATGGCTGATGGAGTAATCAGTTTTAAAAATATGCTTCTGCAAACTGGTACTGTGACTGGCAGAAATAAGTAAAGAAAAAATATACAAGTGTTGTAAGGCAAGGAGCAAGAAGTACTAGATAACATGAAGAGAAGCATTTGCCAAAAAGTGCATCAGCATCAGAAAAAAAGACAAAAAGACTAGTGGTAAGAAGAAGCGAAAGCACTGCTTCTACTAATGGGCATGATAGTATGGCCAATATTATATCACCATTAGCATTTACTTTAAAAGAAATAAGAACCTCGCTGCACTTGAGCTTAGAGAATGTGTGAAGTAACTTTTAAGATGTTTTCAAGTGCAGAAAAATGTATGGGTGAAATGGAAAAAATAAAATAGAACATCACTTTGGCACTTTGATTTAGTTAGAGAGAAAATTAACTGTACAAATCAGAACTTCACACATGGATGAATTTGAACTTAAAATGTTTTTTCCCCCACACAATATGTGATAAAGTGCATGCCATAAAGAAAATGTATGAAAATAGAAATATAAGGAAGAGGATGGAAAGTGTGGATATATATATATATATATATATATATATATATATATATATATATATATATATATATATATATATATATGGAACAGGAATAACTGTTAGGTATTTGGGACATCCTAAGTCTTGTTTTTATTGTAGGGTTGAAACACAGAAGAAGATGTGGGCAATATGGGCATCAAGGCCATCCTGCTAGAAACTGAAGACCATTTTGTAGGAAATATGATGACTGGCTATTTTTGTTTTGATTATCCTACTCTGGAAAAAGAACATGTACATGAAAAATAAATTGAGAGGAAGGAAAGACAATATATAGAGAACAATGTTCATGAAGAAAGTAAAATGGCTAATGTAAGTGAGAATAAAAGAGAAAGAAATATAGCTGAAAAAGGGTAGAAGAGATTCAGATACAAACAGAAAATAAGTATGATGGTTTAGCAAGAGAAGAAGATGAAGATGGTGACTCAAACTTGAAGAACAAGAGCAGAACGAAGTTGCATATATATTGAAGGGAGGATGAGACAGAAAGAAAGAAAGAAAGAAAGAAAGAAAGAAAGAAAGAAAGAAAGAAAGAAAGAAAGAAAGAAAGAAAAGAAGAAGTCGAAAAAAGGATCAAAAAGTAAAGGCAAGGGATGTTTAGGTATTATTGTCACTAACTGTTAAGAGTCTAAGAAAAGAAGCAAGATGTTTAATGGCTGTTGAATAGAGCAAAATGAAAAAAGATCGATGTATTATAATTCTTGATATAAGATGGGTTAAACAAGTAAGAAAGAGAAAACAAGGAAGCTTTATGGAGGAAAATATTATATGGTTTGTAGGATATGAAATGTGTTGTGGATTGGATTGTTGATAAGACAAGAAGATGTAAAAATAGTAAATGTGACATTTGTGATACCAGGAAGGGTGATGATAAGTGACTTGAGAATAATAGTGATATATGCATATACAAACATGTCAGAAAGAAAAAAAAAATTTTTCAAGAATTAAAAAAATATGTGATAGCGAACATCTCAATATCAATGATTGTAGACTTTAACTGTAAGGTAAAAAAAGAAAAAGGAAAACTAATACAACATGTAAAGATTATAAAATAAGTGATGTGATGTGGAAACTTGATAACAAGAGAAAATGTACAAAAGTGGGGTTTTTAAAACAGAGATAGATTGTGTTATGTAGTCAGGTGAGATGGAGAAAGTGTCAGGTGTGATAGAAAAAGCAGATTTTTCAGATCATAGAGTGATAGGGGCTGTGTTATGTGATAATGAAAAAATTAATAGAAGAAAATGAGTTAACAGGGAATGGAAGTTACAAGAAAAAAATTAAGAAGGAAGGTAGTAGACTATGGAAGGAACACATGACAATGACAGTATTTTACAAAAACTGGACACAATGCTGGGTAGAGTTTAAAGATAATTATAAAAATACTTTTTTGAAGTAGAGAGAATGGTAAAAAAGAAATAAAATAGAACCTGAAAACATTGAAAGACTGAGAAAAGAATGGAAGAAAGAGATGACAAAGTAAGAGAAACAGAAAAAAACTGTATGAGAAAATTAAAGAAAAAATTAAGACAATGTTGTACGCACAGAAATATTTTAAAGGGAAAGAATGAAGAAGTTGACATGTTTTGGAAATAAGGTAAAAAGAAGGGAAGGAAAGATGGATGGCATGTTAGATGAGAATGGGGCAGTAAAATGTAAATGAGAAAAGATCATGGAGATAGCAGAAACATTTGTAGAAACAATGTAGAATGTAGAAGGAAGAAGTTGAAAGGGGAAGGTAGATACTAAAGACATTTTCAGATAGAGTAAATGTAAATTAGGTGATAGAAATGAAAAGAAAGAATGTGACGATGTTATAATCGAAGGGAATGAATAATCAGCACCAGGCTTATATGGGTTAAGTTAAGGACATTATAAGGGTTTGACTGTAAGTAAAAAAAAAAATTTGTGGAAATCCTGAATGAATGATTG
Organism: Protopterus annectens; assembly: GCF_019279795.1. Classification (NCBI taxonomy): domain Eukaryota; kingdom Metazoa; phylum Chordata; order Ceratodontiformes; family Protopteridae; genus Protopterus; species Protopterus annectens. The sequence goes on along the minus strand of NC_056725.1, from coordinate 978,062,388 downwards.
AAAGAAGAGATAAAAGATAAAAGAATATGTCATGCAATGATTACATTTATATGGAAGAAAGATGACAAAAATGTTAGGTACTGGAGGCCAAAAACACTGGGGAATACTGATTATAAACTTTTTATGAAAATAATATAAAAAGAATGGGACTTATTTGGGGAGAAGTGATAAGGGAAGGGGGTATATGAACTAAAAGGAATCAAGAGAAGAAATATTAGTAATAACAATAAAAGTAATAGTAATAGATGCTATTATATAGCTAAAGCATTTGATTCAGTAAATCATGAGGCAATGTGGGATATTTTAGGGGATTGTGAGTTTGGGGAAAAAATAAAAGTATTAAAGACATGTTATGAGATGTCTTGGGTGAAGGCTATGGTTATCGGTTGGTCCATAGGTTCATAGATGTTTATTATGCCCCAAATTTATCAAAGTATTGCTGACATGAGTCAATACCACAAGCAGTTGTACGGCTGCAATACAAAACTTTTATACATCAAGTATTTATAGACTGCCCCTTACCATTAGGGATATAGATGCTAAATCAGGATAAATTTGCTATTTCTCACCCATTGGTCCAAGTTACATTTGAATAGGGTTAGGGATGAGCTTTCCTTCACTTAAATTTTAAGCCTGTTGCAGAAAATGGGTAATCTTTGTCACAAATACCTGTCCCTCTAACATACCCTGTTTATGTGACAGACACATGGTTAGAAAATAAAATAAAAATTGAAAAAGGGATGAAACAGGGGTGTCAATGAGTATGTGTTTATTTATGCTAGTAATGAATGCAATAATACAAACGTACTGGTGAAAGAGAGAAGCTGGATGGGAAATGGGAAAAGGTTTAATAGTATATGTACATCTTTCATGCACAGATGATTTAGTTATTGTAGCAAAACATATAGTATGAATGAGGGAAACTGTAACAAAGATGGAAAGCAGGTTAAGTAATACTTTATTAAGGTCAAATAAGTAAAAAAGTAAAACATTTGGTGAAATAAAAAAGATAAATGGAATGTATTTTACTAGAAATTATATAAATGTATTAGGAATCAGGTTTGGAGAAAGCAGAAAAATAATGCAACACTTGAGAAAAATGTGGATAAAATAAAGTTAATACATGGAAATTTTTTTATTTACCATTTAGAAATAAGTATACATTTTAAATAAATATTTATTGAAAATATTGGGATATTTGGGGAATGTATGTGCATTTCCTGGATAAAATGGAAAAGCTATTGTCAGAAATTTCTTCAGTTTTATTTGATGATTGAGACTCAATCCAGTTATATAGGAAATTGCATATAATAGCAAAAAACACACACTGGCATGTATGTCCTAACTAGATGAATTTATTAAATAAACATAAATACAGATCAAGTGCTTTCAGGATGAGGAATTTCATAAGAATCTATCTTAACATTTCCTTTGGATACATTTAAACTGCAAAATCCAGTCATATGATGAGTTACAACTAGTCACATATAATCAGTGACATCAGACGTATATCACATCATAACATTCCTTAAAATATTAAATGATGAAAGTATTTTTAAAGCTTTGTATATATTTAAAATGATACTCAAGAATAATAAAGTCAAGATCTCAGTAAATAATTATCCACATTTAAAAACAACAAACAAAACTATATCTAAAACATAATAAGTTTGACTATCAATTACTTACAATAAACTGTTAAAAATATAATATCCCAATAACCAGAAATGAAATAGTTTAATAATCACATTCTTAATCAATTATTGTTATAATTTAGCTTATCTAAGTTTGAGAACACTAGCAACGGAGATATGGTTGTTGAGTCATGGTTCATTCATTGCATTCAGTCTTAACTGCAAAGTAGGGTCACAATAATGAAGTTGTTCTCCCCAGCCCCACCTGTAAGATATCTTGAGAATAAAAATATAAAAACGTCTTTAATTGTTTGCACAGCAAGGTGTGTTTATACAGTGAATTAAATTCTTTCTTTCATGTCATAATTGGGTTCAGAAATATTATTTTTTAACTTTCTGTTTTTCTTATGTTAAAACCTTTACACATTAGACAGGAAGCTAAGTATTCCACCCCTCATGTCTGACAATTGTATAACCCTGGACAACCAGTCATCCTGCCATAGCCATGTACATTCAAACTAGGCCCTCATTAATGTATTTGGACATCCCCCTACATTTGTGTGTATTGACTTTAGCACTGTAAGTTTTATCCTTCTCAAAAAAATCTTTTAAATTCTTGACCCTGCTGAAAACCATAAGGCATTTTCCACCTAATTTGCTTTTAAAAACCATATTAAATGTCAAATTCCTGCATCTAATAATAATCTCTAATATCATTAGCATCTCTGGACAAAGGTATGATCAAAACTTTTCCCTATCACAGCCACTTTCACATTTAGTCTTTGCTTCTTTAAAATACCATTGTCTTAAAATGGGTTTAAAAATCTACCCCGGGATTCATGAAGCTTGCGCCAGGCGCAAGCATAGCGTAGGCGGTATAACTCCAAATATGGCCGTCGAGCGATTCAGGTACGATCTAATTCCACGTGCACTACCGGCATACGCCAGAACTGCGCAGCCCCCGGCGTAGGTATGCTAATCACCCCATGTGCAGTGTCGCACCATGCAAATGAAGGCATATAGCGATTCATGAAGTGGTGCAGGCGTAAGCCCGAAATGTAAACCAAAAAACACGGTTTACATTTTCCCACACAGAACATCGGAGGTATGGAAGAGGGCCAGACCCAGGTATCAGCGTTAACATATGCCAATGGCGAAATACACAGCCAATGGCATAAGAAAAGATGCACAACACGTAAATAACAACATTTAATGTCATGTCCACAATAACGCACAGCACAACCGCAGGGCATGTGTGCGGAAGCTGTAACATAAAGAAATTATATAAAAATGTCATAAAATCGCAACGTAATAGAAATCAGGTTTACAGCATAATACACAATGGTAGGCATGGAACACCACAGCCAAGGTGCAAGGGTTGCTAAGGGCCTGCGATAGTGTTCGGCGCGGTAACTATGAATTAGTAGTCAATGCCATGCAAATGTGGCAGATAATACTGAATCGCAAATGTCCCGAAGGTTGTACCATACGGCGCAGCAGTATAACACCGAGGAGTGGCTCAGAGGAGATACATGACATCAGCAGAGGGGTGTGCCACCGTAGCAGTAAGCACATTGGAGCAATGCAAATCTGGCCTGTCTGTTGCTAAGCAAAGCTGCAGGACAGGGGTGGGGAGGAATCGTTTAGCTGAGAGCACACATGGTGCCCAAAAGCGCATGTGTACGAGGATGAAAACGTGCCAGAAACCCAGTAATCGGAAAGCATGCGCCACAAACAATAGCAGAAACAGGAAGATCAGGGTAAGAAAAGAAGGAAATGTGGAAGTAGGGTAATTGGAGTACTAATGAGCAATCAACACCAATCAACCCACGAAGGCCAATCGACGACAGCTGACAAGTCTGCTTGCAGAAACCTGCAAAACAGGATAGGGGAGGCATTGGAATGCAAAGAAAGGAGGGGAGGTATTAGATTGCAAAGATAGGAGACCTGACACAGCAGAGCAAAGCAAACCGACAGCAGACTGGCAGTAGCACACATAATGCAAGATACGCCAGGTCCAGGAAAGTACAAATGAAAGTAGGCTGCAGGATGCACGCCAGAAAATGGTAGGTGCAACGTGCAGAAATGTAAAGGGAAGGTCAAGAGGTAATCCACGACAGGCAAATGTAATTCAACACCAAAGGCACCACAATAGTAGTTCCGGCAGTAAAACACATAAGATAACCTGTAGCTACGATCGTACATACACACCCTATGACATCATCAGTGTTCACAGCACAATAGTATAAAGTGTGAAAGCACCCAACACACACCTGTGTATTCCCAAACACCACACCATAGGTGTAAACACATGGGGAACTTTTAAAATGTACATGTTGGGAGCTGCCATAGCTGTGATTCATCAGCATGTGTTAGAGACTGACGGTGTTGTGGAGGATGATGCCGACAACCACCGCAGGCCTCAGAGGAGAAGGAGAGTGTTCAGACCAAGGGTAACCTACCAGGGGCTACATGACCTGGAGATAGTAGAGCGTTACAGGGTGGACGGAGACATCTTACAGCAAATAGTGGAGCTGTGCCGGCCACGCCTGAGAACCAGAAACAACAGAGGGGAACCCATTCCAGTGGACACGAAGGTATGTGTAAGCCTGTGAATACTAGCCACAGGTACCTTTCAAAGGCCAACTGGAGATATAATGGGTATCTCACAGGCATCAGCATCCAGGGTACTACACCAGTTCCTGGATGCCATGTTACCACATGCCAATGAGCAGATATACTTCCCCAGAGTTGGCCAGCAATATGCGCCACTTCCACCGTGTGGCACAATACCCAGAGGTACTGGGTGCGATAGACTGCACGCACATACAAATGAAGTCACCACCTGGTGAGCAGGGTAGGCGCTACATAAACCACAAGGGATTCCACTCCATCAACTGCCAGGTCATGTGCAATGCCCAGGGCATTATCATGGATGTGTGTGCTGGCAGCCCTGGAAGCTACCATGACTCCCATATCTGGCATGCCTCACAGCTGTATCAGGTATTTGTCAGGGGGGACATCCCACATGGCCATCTCATGGGGGATGCTGGCTATGCACTGGAGCCGTGGATGATGACTCCCATCAGAAATGCACACACACCCATGCAAGAACGCCATAATGAGGCACACGCACAAACCAGAATCATCATAGAGCTTGTGTTCGGGATGCTGAAATCATGGTTTCGGTGCTTGGATACATCTGGTGGAGCCTTGCAGTACTCTCCAGGCACGTGTGCCCACATCGTCATAGTATGTGCCATGCTACATAATATGATCCTGCGGAAGCAGCTGCAGCAGGGACAAAATGGTGAAGGCCCTCATAGCCCACCACAATTGCCAAGGCCATTACAGGCACAGAGGGATTCAGACCATGAACACACTGTGCCAGCCCCAGTAGGCAGATGGAGGCATGCCCAATATGCCTATGCCTTGGCAAAGAGGGAACGTATAGCACATACTCTGACAGTGTAGGCCCCCACAGACTGACACCTCTCCACCTGCACACACAGTAAAATGGATGGAACACAAACATGACCACCTGTAAATTGTAATGTATAGGTGGCCCAATGTGTGACTCCTACATAGGCAGCCCTCAAACATTGTAAACACAACAGCCAGTGGAACATGGAATGCCAACACCTGAATAGTACATGAGCCTTACAGCATATGGTGGTGCTGTGTGCCTGTCATGTTCCCCGCCAGATATATATATATATAATACAGATAGTAAGGGCAATAGAGGGATATATGGTGATATAGATGGATTCAGCGATATCTGCAAATATAATAGATAGTTCAATGACATTCATAACACCTTGGAGGTACAAATAAATAGGATACTGCCAACCATGGAATGTGTAACATGTAACATACCGACATGCGTAACCACGAGGCTGAAAGACCGATAGAACACAGTACCGGAACAGTACATCCGCGAGTAATAGTATGATGATATGAAGGGACAGTTAGTCACCGCTGCCAGTGTCGTGGTCCACGTAGGTACTATGTTCAACTGTGTCTGTGAGTGCCGTAGTCTGTGTAAGTGTGCGTTGAGGGTGTCGTGTGCGTCTCTGTGTGACTGTAATGTGTGTGTGTGTTCGCAACATGTGTTTGTTAGTGCCAAGTCAGAGGCAGATCAGTATGGTAGGTGTGGGTATAGCTACCCGTAGGCATACGGTTACTACCTGTCCCACAGTAGGAGGGACAGCCCCACCCTGGGCAGGTGTGTCCTGACATAAAACAGTACAAAGGGCAAATGTCCGAGATGGTAGGACATAAATATGTCCCATATATAATGTAACAGTCGTATTTAATAGTTATGCCTGTATGTAAGAAACGTAAATGTTACATGCAATATGATAAGTAGCCAGTCACACAATAGGTATGTAGTGAGGATAAAAGTATGTGCTAACCTGTGTACTGACCGTGGCTACGTGTTGGCCTGTAAACACCGCTGTGTGTCCTGCAAGTGTCCAACAATGACCATATGAAAAGGTGGCAACCCATGGCAAACAGGCTCTTTTAACAACACAACCACAATGACTGCAAATATCTGGGACAGAAATACAAGGGATAGCTGTCACTTACACATATCCCTTGATATATCGCTGCAATTATGGAGGTATACAAGTAGCAAGCTCACCTGCAGATGATATAGAAACCAATTAACAATGGCCCAGTACAATCCCGTAACATAAGTCTACTAACTGTTAGCTCTCTAATTAGGGATGGAGCCCACACACATATATACGGATTATGTAGAAATGCAAGGCCCACAAACCTGTATATGCTACATACACCCACCGACATCCCCCACACTAGAAACTAAAGCAATACAGACTGTAATAGCAGCACAAACATCCAGTCAGTCAATTACATCTGCAGAACCCTCAACATACCATGTGAGAGACACAATTAAAGGCGTCATGCAAAATTGCAGGCGTTGTATAATGGAACAAACAGCCATGTTACAGGTTTTGTTTGCAATACTCCGTTATCAGACGTTGGGATGACAGGTACACCCACATGTTGAACCAAATACTCTACCTGTCACACACAATCCATGGGGGACATGAATCCAAACTATACTTGTCTCCATGCATAGCAGTTGCAGTTACAATTAACAAAACACAATACAGACCGTCTCCCCGAAGGTAGGGAAAATAGGCAACGCCCAAGTGGAGAATCCAATTATACCCCACTGTCGCCGCGTAATTGGTGAATGGAGTAGCTGCACAGCTGATATGCAAGTAATTGTCACTCAGGAACACCAATTGGTGGGATGAATCCACATGTTACAGGTATCGACGTATATAAGGATGACTTGCCAGACATTCAAACCGTATGCTCATACCGAATACCAGTTGAAACACTGTGAGAGAGATAGAAACAAAACGCCATAACGACAACAAGGTATGTAGAACGCCCGATATGTAAGGTTATGTATAGCATGATCTGTATTAATTAGTTTTACTGTATGTATAGCCTGGTTTGCATTAATTAAACGTGTCCGTAATGCATAAAGTGGGGAAAGGTATTTATGTAGTGATGTCTTGCTGAGCATACTAACGCTTGTAGAAACTGTGCGTCCAGCAGTGGGACACAAGGTACACAGCACAGACACCACAAGGGATGCTACATGAGGGCGTTAAACAGAACAATTCCATTCAACCTGCCGTCAGTGGTAGGGTATGTCCAACCCATAGCAGGGGATAGTATAGGTTGATATACTGTCACAGCACGCATGTGTATGGGCATATAACGTTAATGACATATGTAAGGTGGTCCTGCTGTGCAAGTATGCTTTGCATTATGGGATACTATGTGAAATATGTGTAATGTATAGTATTATAGGTAGATATGACAGATATTCTACACAGCATAACAGGCATATCATGCATACCACAGGTATCGTCTATTGGTATGTACAATAACAGGATACATATGGCCTGTAGGTATGGGACATAGTAATAGCATGATAGCTAATCTAAATGGAAGGGCTACCAAGTAACCATGCACAATGGACATGTAATAGCTTCACAGGTGCATAGTGGGGTACTATGCAGTCTGGCAAGTCCATGTGTAAGCACAACTACAGTGTTCACACTAGTGGCACCTCTCTAGGGTAGTGTCCTGTGAACAGCAGAGCCAGGTGTCACCTGCACCTCTGCACAGTACAGCCACTGCAGTGATCCCAGGCCTACATGTGTCTCCCAACCACCAAGGGAGGTATCACATGAACAGTGCTACTGAGTGTCCCTGCGTGATGTACATAGGACTTATGTTCCAAAGCATGGTGAGTGTCCGGTTTGGGAATGTAACCCACAAGCACATCCCACTCATTGTGGCGTGTGTGCACATATCCATGAGCATGTTGCTCACAGTGGCCTAAGCTTATGTCACGTATGAGGAGTATATCCATTAATAATGTTGTGGACATGGGCCCTGTCTGATCAGCAGAGGTCACCCCTGAGTATGAAGTATGCAAATGTGTACAGATGTGGTGTCCATAGTGCAGCCGCATATTTAAACTGTCGGAGCTCAGTAAACGTCATGGTGTGTTAATGTTGTGGCATGTAAAGCTGTAGCTGTTGTGTAAGGTACACCCTAAATGGGGTGGTGTACCCTTGAATGTGTGTAGATGTCTTCAGTTCAGAGGTACAATGGGTGCCTATGTACCAGCTACACACCCAGTACAGATAGGTGTGGCCACGTAGAAGGATATCCATGCCACAGTGGCAATACGGTAACCACAGGAGTGGGTGCGACATATGTGTGTACTGCAAACATGTGCAATGTGATATGTATGTAGGGGACTACCATCCATGTGATAGTCAGTGGGTGAATGGTGTAATGCAAAGGTGATGTGCATGCACCTTGTGTCATGCAGCTTGATGCCATGATAGTCATATTATGTATCTGTCACAGCGACACCCATATGGTTGGAGTCAGTATCAGCTGGTGGAGAAATCATGGCGCTTGGTATGCAGGGGGTTGAAAGCTAGGCAGGGAAAGTCCCCATGTGCTAGCCTGTTCCGCAGGGAAGCATATACTGAACATGAGGGGCCCTATGACTGAGGACCGTGGTATGCCAAATGTACCTGACATGTAGTAGGTACTATGGTATGCTGGCCTCACTGTGTGTCCTGTCCATGAGCCACATAGCATAACATCCTGAGACACAGGGTACGATGTGCAGGTGGATGTGTATGTTGTCAATACCAGAATGGGGAATGGTGCTGAAAGGCAATGAGAGGACAATGTAGGATGTGTGGACTCCGTACCATCAGCAGCTGCCCTGGTAACTGTATGAAAGGAGTCCACCATGTGTAGGGGCCATGCTCTGGCCCTAACAAGCTAACCGGGTGGCAGCATAGGGGGGGAGCCCAACAATGACTCTGTGAATGACGTCCTTGATGATGTGCCCCATAGCCATGCAGAACAGTCCAGTCAGGTGTGTAGGACTATAGTCCCACTCGTGCAATGTGGTGCCACCTGTGTGTAGTGTGATAAATGCTGCTGTGTGCCATTCAGGGGCTACAATGTCTGAAACAAGGCTATTACTGAATATGGTGGCCTAGTGGGGAGACATGTAATTCAGAGGTTGGTGGACATCACAGCCTGGGACTTTGGAAGGTGACATGGGGCCAGTGTCCCAGGACATTAGAGTGTAGGTCAGTACTATGTAGGTGTGACCACAGGGACACCACAATGTTCATGTATGGATTGCGGCCCTGTAGTTAGTGAGAGGGTGTAATGTTAGCATTGAATCCATCCTCCAGCATGTTGCCAACAACACCTGGGTCTGCAATGTTCCTGAGTGACTGTTGTATGTGACAGCAGATGTGGGTGTTGCCATCGACTACTGACATACCACCATAATGCCTGGTGGTACACCCCGGAATGTGTGGCAGTCATGTTTACGTAGCTAGTCTTGGAGTATGTGATGAGGGACCCTGTGGCCCCACGGCTGACCAGTGAGCCACCCCACACATGGGAATGTACACCACTGTGCAACAGCCTACACCTGTTGTTGTACATCATATGTCCATGGAACATGACCACCAGAGTGGCGTCTGTTATCTGGTGTGTACCATCATGGCTCTGTGTGGAATAGCATGATCCATGCAGTTGTGTACACGCTAATGAAGTGCACTGGGGTATGTGTCAGCATTTGTATGTGCATTGTCCATCTGCACGGGTGTCATGATGTTAACAACCGCTGTCAGCAGACATCTGTAGTAGGTGTTGTAGTACTCATGTACTGTGTATGCTGTGATGGGTGTGTTGCTGGGATGTGGCTAACAAGGTCAATTAGCATATGTTCAGAATCCACCAATGAGAGGATAACCCCAGGTGTGTAACACCAGTCACATGGTGGTAGTGTTCATGCCAAGGGTAATGTAGGTCTTGGAGGTGATGTGTATGGGTTGATCCAGCAGAGCAGAGGGTATGACTCATGGATGTGTCGGTACATGAGTGGCTATCCCAGTGAAGTGTGGGGTAGTGTCAGTCACACATCAGTAGTAGCTGTCTGAGGCCCACTGTCCACTATACCAACATAGAAGGTATGTTACCCATGGGGTATGATGTTGACTCTGTCGCTTGTTACAATGTGTATAGCGGTCCCGGACACAGTTAGTTGCACGTGGAGCACCTCTGATGCATTGTGCTAAGTAACTTGCCAGGATATGTGCAAAACATAGTGGGATATGGGAACCCCTCAGCTGTGGGTGTGCCGGTCCAGGTATGTGCCTGAAAGTTATGGTCTGTCTATAACCTGTCATTGCAGGTGTGCTCTGCAGAGCCTAGAGGCAGGTCCCAGTCACTGCAGAGATGTTTGAGTGGTGCATTATAAGGTGTGCCTTGCCTGCGTGCGTCACAGAGGAAGATGAAAGCATTGTGTCATATGACCCCATGTCGTGCCTGCCAGTTACCGCCCTGCCGGTGACAGTTATTGGAAACTGTGCAAGACAGGCAGTATAGAAGCAGCAAGAGCCTTACATGTGAGCTGTACTCCCAGGGCTGACAGGTGCAAGTCATCTGTGCCACAGCATTGTGTTTGACCAGGTCAGTCATAGCGGACAGATACCAGATGCCTGTGGAATGACAATAGGAGCATAGGCAACTGTTGAAGTGACACAGTACACAGCAAAGTACCTTGCTAAGGAAACATCTCCTATACTTTACAAAGAAAAAAAAAAAGCCCCAAACCAGGCATGTCCAAGGGTCAGCTTCCGGTGATTTCTCCTGTCCACCTGGTGAATCTGGGCATACTGGGGCAATGCAGCAATTGCCTCATGTACACAGACAACCCTCTCCTCCTACCACCCAATACTACAACCTGTGAGAGATGCACTTACATAGCCAAAATGGAAGCAAAGCTCTCTCCACCCAAGATTGTGCTAAACAGTCAAGAGGAGAAGGTTAACACCCACACTACACCTCAAGCAACACATAGCCCTTCTAAACCCGCACCACCAACACCCACATATAGCAACACAAAATCCACATATGCAGAGGCCCTTTACTGTAACCTGCCCAAGCAACAAAGACCTCTGAAGCTGAAACGCAAACAAACACCAATCACAACCAATGTGTCACATAGTTCACAACACCAGTGTGCCACCCAGCAACAGCCCCTAAGGCAAGACAATGTACCTAACACTTTAGTCATAGGTGACTCTATAGTCCGGCACACTGATGTCCCTCTCACCAGGTTGAATAAGGAGAAAATTACAGTCAGCTGCCTGTGGTGCCAGGATCCGCCACATAGCATGCACTCAAGTCACTCCACAACAAGTACAAATATGACTCAGTCATTGTCCATGTTGGAGTGAATGACTTGAGGCGATACCTCCCTGGACTACATGAAAGAGACATGGAAGAGCTCTCTGATCATGTGGCCCAGGCAGGTATGACACTAGCCCTAAGTAGCATCCTGCCTTAGCCCAGAATGATACCACAATATAAGGATAAAATGATTGACTTCAACAATTGGCTAAGCTTATGGTGTCATTCAAAGGGGATCCAGTATCTGTCTGCCTGGGATGACATGATTGACAGACCACGATGCTTTGCCAGAGATGGTCTGCACCTGTCGCCCCTGGGATTCAGGTTACTGGCTAAGGCTCTTGCCACCCCTATAGTGCCTTTTTTAGGCAAACTTCAAAGGACAAAACCACCACCATAACAGGTACAAGCATGCAAAATCTGAAGGTAATGCTACTCAATGCTAGAAGTCTAAACCTCAAAATGCACTCTCTCGAGGCACTCCTAAAAATGGAGAACATCGATATCTGTGCAGTAACTGAGACCTGGTTCAAGGCTCCAGAGAGCACCCCTGCAATACCAGGCTACAACTCTTACCACACTTTTTGGCCACCAAACCAGGATGAAACACTAAAGGTGGAGGAGTGTCAATATTCACCAAGGATATTCACACCACCAGGCTAGTTGCCCAACACAATGTGTCTGAAATTCTCCAAGTGCAACTAACACTAGGTAAGACTGCAATCCAAATTGTAGCTTGCTACAGATCCCCCACCATACCCGAGATTCTCACTACACCTTTCTAAACATACTGGAAAATATTAAGATAGAACCAAACACCCTAATACTGGGTGATTTTAACTACCCTGCCATTAACTGGGAAAACTACTCATGTCCCAACACCTTTGCTTAGCGGTTCTTGGAATTCATAAATTCCAACCCTGGATCAACTAATCCATAGTCCACCAGGGCTCCAATATCCTAGACCTGGTCATTACCAACATGGGAAATCAATGCTCCATACCTATGGTCACCCCTCGTTAGTCAGGTCTGACCATAAGCTAATCACCCTTAACATCCACATCCCACCCCACCCCCAGTAAAGAAACCACCATAAAACCTTCTCCAAAGGCAACTTCATGCTACTCAAGTCAGAAGTGACAAACTTCATGACACCCATGCAGGCGGAACTGAAAGTTCAACTGCTGAATCCTACACTATGGCACTGTCTGAGCACATCCACTCATGCATGAATCGTGCCATCCCAAATAGATCCAAAATGCTCTCATCCAAAAAGGAAGCCAATCTGGTGGTCCCCTGCCATAAACAAACTTTACAACAAAATGAAGAAACTTTTGCAGAAAAGAGGAAAATCCCAGGATGCAAAAAACTCCCTTACTAGCCTCAGTAAGAAACTGAGATGCCTCATAAAATCCTCCAAAGCTAGTTACGAAAATAAAATTGCCAAAGATTCCAAAGACAACCACAAAGCATTCTATAATTATGTCAAGAATCTAAATGGCAATGCTCAGATCTGCTCTGAGCTAAAACAGAATGGCATTAAATATACTGATCCAAAGGATATTGCCAATATCCTGGCAGATCGATTCAGTGGCAACTTCACCCCACTCTCACCCCCTAAATGGCCCATCTCAATACCGGAAGATTGCCAAATTCCAGTAATAACGGCCACACAGGTACAAAACGCACTCTCTATAGCCAAGAATACAGCATCCATGGGACCAGATGACATCCCGGGCTGTGTACTACATGAACTACAATATGAACTGGCACCTCACCTAAGTGTCATGTTTAATCATAGCCTCACCTCAGGTTTCGTGCCCACTGAGTGGCAGAGCTACAGTTATCCCAATCCACAAGGGGATGCACCTTGGATCCCGGAAACTACCGTCCCATCAGTCTGACAAGCCTTATCTGCAAGGCCATGGAGCGTATTATCATGGAACTTATAAACAAAGACATTGGCAACCTTCAAACACTGGACCCCACCCAGTTTGGGTTTGTGAAGGGCGATCTTGTCTCCTGAACCTGATTGACTTCTTTGAATCAGTCTCCAGAGCCATGGACAAGGGTAAGGTGCTCCACACAGCCTATCTAGACCTTGCCAAGGCCTTTGACACCATCCCCACTCTGGAATCATAGATAAACTTACTAAGTTGGGCATAAATCCCTATGTCACCCAATGGGTTGCTAAATGGCTTACTGATAGAACCCACACTGTAAAAGTAGCCGACTCCAAATCCAGCTCCAGACAAGTGACAAGTGGAGTACCTCAGGGTCCAGTCCTGGGGCGCTCTTGTTTGGCATCTACTTCTCTGAAGTACAGGTGAACACTAAGGGACTCTGGCTAACAAAGTTTGCAGATGACTGCAAACTGGGAGCCATTATTGAATCCCTAGATGATGTGGATACTCTACAAAGGGCCTTACAGAAACAGATGCTTGGTGCCAGAGCCATGGGCTCAAGCTCAATGCCAAGAAATGTATTGTTATCCCATTTGGGAAAAACATGTATCCATGAATTACCATATAGGTGGCAGTACACTAAACACAGAAAGTGTGATAAGAGACTTAGGGACACAGGTGGACAGTGGTCTCACCTTCGATAACCACATCGCCACAACAGTCAGGAAATCCTTCTATGTAGCACACCTCATCACGAAGGGCTTTTCATCCAGAAAAAGGAGGTCATTGTCCCACTGTACTCATCCCTCATTAGACCCATTATAGAATACAACGCCCCATTTGGTATGTACCTCTCAAGACATCTGCAACAACTGGAAAGGCCTCAGAAATACCTCACTAAAAGAATCACAGGCCTAAAGCAGATGCCCTTCCCTGACCGCCTTAAAAAACTCCAGCTATACTCTGTCGCATATCGTCTACTCAGAGGTGATCTCTGCTTAACATACAAGGCCATGTCAAACCCAGAGCTGTTGGACATGCTACACTTAAAGAAATCCCAATCCCTCAGAGCTACATGCTCCAGGGATCTAAACCTTGTCATCACAATAAACAAAACATGTTGGAGGGATAGGTTCCTGACCCAGAGACTCCCAGACTCTGGAATAGATTGCCCATACATGTCAAGCAGAGTGCCTCTTTGGACCTCTTCAAGAGGAACCTTGACGATTGGATGGGAGAAAGGAAATTCACCCCAGGGATCACGTCAGTCGCCCTGCTAGACAGGGGTCCAGGAAAGTAAATAATGTGGGAAGAAATAGCCAGGGAATTGTTATGGCTAGGCTTGTATAGGCCCTAGGGCTGATAGCCTAGTACCAACCTATGAACCTATGAACCTATGAACACAGTCAGTCATTGTACAGTGGTATCATGTCCGGACGAATGCAAAATGTTCCCCAGGGCTTGGCCCACACCCTCAGGGCTATAAGACTGGTGAGCTATTGCATGTCCCTGCATACGTAGTCTGTGAAGTGGCATTACAGGGCAGTCACACTAACATGGAGAATGACAGTCATATCGTACCTGGTGAGGTGTGGCATGGGTGCATAGGTTATGTTGCAGAAGCAGTTACCCGACAGCAAAATGTAAGCAACTAATGCCTTGTGTAGCCTGCTGTGTGGAACTGCAGTGTGACTCCCTACAGAGTCATTTATGATTGGTGTGTTGTGAATGTTATAACTCACTATTGGCTGTATGTGATGGGCACACATGAGTCTGTAGGCTATAAGCTGGTGATGTTGTCTTCCATGATGGGGGCTACCTCTGGTGCCTACAGTGAGTATGGAGACGTACTGCACAAGTTGTCCTTGTAGGTGTGGCCAGTGGTGTAGATCATGTGAGACTATGTGATGGGTGGGGTGTGTTGCGAATGTTACACATCCCCAAATGACTGTCAGGTGCAGTCAGGGTTGGTGACAGCATTACCCCCAGCCATAGCTGTCAACCTCCTGTCCCCAAACTGAGGAACATTAGCCCTCATACTGTGTGACAAATGGGAAAAACATGGAACACTTACAACTGGCTTGCTAACAGCTTCAACTAGGAAGGGCATATGATGGCTAAAATAGGCTGGTTTTACGTATAAAAAGATATTCTAATGAATTAATATGATTCCCATCTATTTAGCCATGGCTAGCAGGTAAACAATTTACAACAATGAATGTGTGACAGACCCTTCCAATGTGGAACCTTGAGGAACATGCACCTTTTAGAACCCCAAATGAGGTACGTTCCTCGTAATGAGGTACACCTGAGAGCTATGCCCCCAGCACGGCTGCAGAAGTGCATCCCCCACAGGCTGTAGTGCCGTATGTTGGGAGGTGAGCATTGAATGTGTACGTGAGACAATTGCTCTATTGCCACATGTACGACATATCCCTCATATAGGCAGGCAGTAGCACTGGTACGTGACAGTTGGACATGCCTGTATATGCAACCATGTCCCACAGGATATGTGCGCTACGTGTGTACAACAGCTGTTGTACCATAAGCAAGCTGGGAAATGTAGGACAGCCAGTGTACTTGTTGGAAATGGTGTGGAATGGGTGCTATAGTAATCAGTAGCTCATGACATGCTCACAAGTTCTGAACAAGTGCCTAGCATGACCATACAATACAGATAGGGTGTTGGATAATATCAACCCACAAGTGGTGATGACAGTCATTTATGGTGGCACCGCACTATAACCCTGCTGAGTATGGTGTGCATGTCCATGAACCATTAGCACTGAAGATGTTAGCAGTACAGATGTACAAGACAGCACGGATATTTGATTACAAATACCTTTGCATGTCACAGGAGTGTTCCAACAGTGGTCTGTTGACAGACTCACAACTACAAAAGGTGCAAGAGTGACATGTGCACAGCACACCAGTGCCAGCTACAGTAGAACAGAGTTAATGTGTTGTACCCCACCCTCATTGTAGCCCATACCACACAGACAAATGTTAGGCATCTGTGTATGTAAGGCTGTGAATGGCCATGACCTATCAGTATAGCTGTGTCAGTGTTGTGAACAACATACAGAATGGGCTGTGTGGGTGAGGTGTGTGACATATGTGCACAGTCTGATGGATGATATCAGCAGTGTCACCGCTAGGTGAACATCCCTGTACCCATAAACTACTACCTAGGCTGTGGTCAACATTATGGACACTGTGTAAGGGATGGTGCTGTGCAGTGCACCCCCGACATGGTGACATCTCCAGGCCCCTTAGGTAGTCATATGAGGTACCCATGTCATGTCAGGGTGCCATCCATGAGCACGGAGATCACTGGACAGGCATATACAGCACTGTGGTGACCAATATTGGATCACATACCACCTGTAAGGGGTAATGGCTATGCATGGATGTGCGATACCAGCCTTCACAATCCTCACCTCCAATATGCAGCATGCTGTCTACCTTGCAGAAGGACATTTGCTACACCATGATGATGTACATGCTACATGTCCATATCCTGATCTATAAGACATATGTCATGGACAGCCACCGTCCTAATACTAGGATCACCACAGGCTGGACAGATCCCTATGCCATATATGTGACATACTACTGCCATACCATGCAACCCTGTCCATCAAAGCTGCACATGTCATCCCAGTCATACATGGTGTGATGGCCGCATGGTAGATGTACTATCAACTGACTGGATCAGTAATGTGGCACTGATGCACCTTGCATTGGCACAATGGCTGTCTGTTACAGCTTGGAAACCGTGCCCGCACATGCTATGGTTGATAACCATCCCTGCGAATGTCGTCTGACTAGCCATTGTCCCATGTCTATCACATGTGCAATACAGGCGATCCGTGGCAGGATGTTGAACAGTTGTACAGTGCTGTGTAGATGTATATGGCAAAACACATGCATGTACAGGTGTCCATGCGTATGTGTGCATTGTCACTGCTCAAGTCCATTACGGCTGTGTCTGTGTTGATATGTGACATATACACAGCATCCAGGTCAACAGTAGTACCGTGGACACATCCAGGCATGTGCAGATAGGTAAGAACACAAGTGCAGGCAAATAGACATGCTCACAGCAAGACAGCATTTACATGGAGTATGAACACTGTAATGAGGTGACACACATATATGGTGATGATATCTAATGCATAATGGGTGCGACATGTGTGACACAAACACGTCAGTCATGTCAGTGTCATGATGCTTTGCAAAGATAACTGTGCAGATGTAGTAGATGTCATAGAAATGTATGTGCAGCAGTATCTCTGTACATCTCTGAAACTGTGACCTGTCACCATCATTATGTCTTACAGATAATGCCCCATACACGCCTCCCAGCATACACCCGCCAGGAGGATGATGTCCTCATCCCATAGCTCCATGACAACTATGACTTGTTGTTCAGCCATGTGCCACAGCATGCCCAGCAGCAGGGTGACCTGTGGCAGGATCTACGCAGGAAGGTGAACGATGTGGGTGGCCATAACCGCACCTACCAGCAGGTGCGCAGACACTGCACGGACTTGATACGACATGCAAAACAGCGTGCCACTGCAATCACCAGGGAACAAGGTGGAACAGGTGGTGGGCCACCAACCCAGCCCCCACTCACACACACCGAGGAGCTACTGGCCAGTCTGGGGACACCCAGGGAACAGCATCCAGAAACACTAGCTGCCATCATGGAGGTGGGTGTCTCCCAACCAATGAGCCTGGAGTTGCCTGGTAAGTCAGTACAGCACATATGGCTATTATATCCCATGTAGTTGCATGTGTCACTGTACATTATGTAAAGTAACAACATATGCAAGGTATGTGGACACACATGCTGCATACTACAGTATGCTATGTTGTGTATGCACACATGTGCATACTATATGCTATTACACAGGTGAATGTGTTCACATGCACAGTGCAACCTGTGGCTGTCATACAGTCATGGATAATGTTCATACTGGTGTGTCACCCCTATACAGGTACCTCTGGCGTGCAGCACAGACATGAGTCCGTTGCAGGTGAGACTGTCATCAGTATCAGGCATGTTAGAGTGTAGATCTATTTGCCATGTGGCCAGTTAACACTTGCACACCTGATGTTTGTACCAGTCACGATATGCAGGTCGCACCACCCTTCATTCACACAGGCCACCCATGTGCAATATATACAAACGTAATGATACACCGACTTGAAACCACAGTACTTGTCATTGCGACATGTGTGGTCAGCTGTGCATACAATGGTGGAGGTGTTCTACAATGGAGTCATATGTAGTATGCATTGGAACAACATGTGTGGTATGCATACAGTACCACACAGTGAGCTGTGATATGGGCAGCCCACAGGTGTCACCATTGTGTCATATGCCCCTGCATTGGGTGCACACATTGTGATGTGCCACCTGACATGTCCCAGACATGTAGTGTTCTGTCTGCAATATTGTCACACTATCGCATGACCTATACCCCACATACCAAACATACAACCCATTGTCTGCATAGCCCTGTGGATTGTGACATATCTGACATCTATGGATGTATGTCATATGGGACAACACAGACATGTGAGATAGATGGCCATCACACACAACTGGCCAACACATGTGCACCACATGGCCATGGGGGATGGCCAGAGACATGTAATCACACAGTACTTGGGATGTGTATACACCCTGTTGCACATTGTCCACACATGGTCCAATTATAGCCTTAGTTGACCGATTATACAGTTGATGTGGTACACTGGACAACCTAAAAGCCTGTGCACAGCTACTGGAGGTGTCACTGAAGTCTACCATATACGATCTGTTGAACATCACGACTGTGTTGCAGTTATAGCTATGCAATGTGTACATATTATGCATTCTACAGCAACATAGATGCCTCATGATGCCATGCAATGGCACAGTGTCTGTACTTCACACTGTATAGCAATGTAGACAGCTCACACTACCCTCCCATGCTCATGCACATTTGCTAAACATGCATTCTATCTGTAGGGCATACACACAACACTGCAATGTGACACCCATTATGATGCTGTACATGTGTCAGGACACCATTGTGTCAGACATGTATGCATGTTAATGCACATGTCAGCAGATTACATGTCAAGGTCACGTCAGCCATGTGTACTGTTATCCTTGTCTGGGCCACATGGTGTATCACGGGATGCATGCATACTACCATGATTGTGTGAACTGCATGGCTACTGATATGACACCTGCTTGCTGTAGTGTGCACCCCAGGGAGGTATGCTTACTAACACTATTAATGTCTGATCTGCATGTCCTCTGCTGTTTCACAGGCATACTGCATGCCATCTAACAAATCACATGCATGGTGTGTCTTGTGTGCGTGTGTGTGTGTGTGTGTGTGTGTGTGTGTGTGTGTGTGTCTGTGTCTGTGTTTGTGTGTGTGTCTGTGTTTGTGTGTGTGTGTCTGTGTTTGTGTGTGTGTGTGTCTGTGTTTGTGTGTGTGTGTGTGTCTGTGTGTGTGTGTGTGTGTGTGTGTGTGTGTGTGTGTGTGTGTGTGTGTCTGTGTGTGTGTGTCTGTGTGTGTGTGTCTGTGTGTGTGTGTGTGTGTGTGTGTGTGTGTGTGTGTGTGTGTGTGTGTGTGTGTGTGTGTGTGTGTGTGTGTGTGTGTGTGTGTCTATTGTACTTTACAGTATTTCTTTGCATTCACAGGTGATGTAGGTGCGTTACCCTCCTGCGGTCCATCTGATGTTAGTGTCCCCACAGATACTAGTGGTGATGAACATATGCATGAGGTACAGGCAGGGTTGTCAGTGGCTGAATCTGTGCCAATGGTTACCATCCCAGCTATGTCCCCCTCTTCCCCGCACACATTTCTGCTGCCAGCACATACCGCATCACCAGTGGCCATAGAGGAAGGACAGTCAGCGTCTGTTAGCGTGGAACAGGAATGTGTGGTGTTTACAGAAGGTGTGTCTACACACCATGGTGTCAGTGTAATGACTGCAGATGTGCCACACAGGCATGTGGCTGGTGCTGCTCGTAGGAGGACCTCTGGCAGACATGCACCTGCAGGACAGAGCGCAGCAGCTAGTATCACCAGACGCATGTTCCAGACTGTAATGGTGGCACAGGCACGTGCTGAACGGCAGAACAGAGAAGGGCAGAGGCTGCAGAGGGCTGCTATCCATACCCTAAATGACAACATCCAGGCATTGGCAAATGCTCAACAGCAGATTGCTAATGTTCTGGATAGGCGATTAGGTGAAATGGTCAGAATCCTTGACCGAGGCATGGCAATCCGCGAGCGGGAGCTGTCTGTGCTGGAACATCTGGTAGGAGTGAGACGTAGGCCACGTGGAAGTAGGCCGGCAACACCACCTAGTGTAGGTCGACGTGAGCATGCCACCTCACATGCCCGCTCCCATAGTGCCGGTAGCAGCAGCAGTGCAGCTGGTGCTGCGCTGTCAACACCAGGACACAGCAGGCCACGTGGACGTGGCCCTGGACGTTCTCAGTGGGGACACGGTTCCAGCGGACATGTGTCATCGGACAGTAGCCACTCTGTACCTCCACCTGGTAGTGCCCGTGCAACCCCAGGCAGGCACAGGTCATGTGGCCGTGGACGGACACAGTGAGCTGTACAACCTGCTCTGTGCAATCTGGGGCTGTCAATTATACCCCGTGTAGTCCTCACAAATGGCAGAACTGTGTACACACATAAATGCACACAGCAAACACAACTGTAGGGCTCCACAACATCCACATGCATTCTGCACAGACATGTCCAGTCAACTGACCGGCCCTTACACACACACATGATGTTATCCATTGGTGCAGCCTATGCCCCTGGCAAACATATCACCCTGTGCATATGATGAAGCCTGTGCTGCATCCCTGTCATCCACACCATCGGTGCAGGGTTATGCACAAATATTCTGATGCACAGGGTGAACAGCATAGTGAGAGGTGTATGTAATATTACCTGTGTATGCATAGTGAGGGATGTGTATGTTGCAGTGGTTGTGTGTGAATACTGAGAGATATGTATGTAATATTACCTGTGTATGCATAGTGAGGGATGTGTATGTTGCAGTGGTTGTGTGTGAATACTGAGAGATGTGTATGTGACATAGGTTGTGTACTGTTGGCATGCGCCGGTCATACCATGTAGTGCAGGTGCAGCATGCATTGTGATGTGTTCACGGTATGTGTCTCGGTTACATCTGTAGCACCATGTTGGTTGTGATACCCTGGTTCACTCCTATGGTGTACTTGCATGTGCCTACAGGTAGCAGTGTTTGCAGTCCCCCACGTGTAACTGTGGATTACTCACAGGCACGTCTGGCAATATCAGCATGCTACATGTACCCTCAACCTGACTGTTGGAAACACCAACATGACACAGATGTCCGCACATATACTGCACCTGACGCATGTGGTCAGTGCCACAGGCTACACTGGACAGAGACGTGACATACATAGCAGGACACATTACAGGTATGGTGACATGGTGTAGGGGTTGTACACAGCGGTCTGGCCAATGATGTTGTGAGGTGTCACTTGGTAGCTGGAGGCCACACTGTGCAGCAGTAGGACTCTGTAACAGTATGGGAACATGGCCACATTCACGGGGTGTACACCACTATAACGCACATCCCATAGTGTGCAGGTGGGGACCCTTGCCTATGTGGTCATCACCCTCACAGTACTATGCACCCACATGACGTGTCACAGAGAAGGAACATGCACAGGTAGCCAGTATGGCTGGGACCTATGGCATCAACAGGGTAGTGCAATGCATCACCATTATGGGTTAGTCACCCCGTGGGGTTATTGATCATTTCTCACCATATATTAGCATACACCGTCACACCAAGCACCAGACATACATACAGACACACACACACTGTGGTGACCACACATGTGTATACAGACAGCCGATGTGTGTGATGCACTACAGACACACACACACTGTGGTGACCACACATGTGTATACAGACAGCCGATGTGTGTGATGCACCACACCGGCCGACATCATGCTTCCCACACTGACGTATGTACAGATCTCTACAATGGTGTACAAGGATGTGTAACAACTGGGACATATTCCCTGTGATATGTGGCATCTCTGGTCACACATTCAGACACACGTGGCAGTACTGGGAATGATACACCTGCCATATGATGACACTTTTGATAGACATGCAGCGGTATTGATTGCATTATGTGTACCAACACTATATCTGGCAAATGTGCTGCTATATGCACACGGGAGGTTGTAGGTGTTACAGGTGCCATGTGACATATAGTTGGTAACACCTGACCGCTGTGTATGCATTATGTCAGCACCGTCACGTAACAGCAACATAGCATAATGTTTGCACATGGCATGATAGGATGGTGTGTGACACAACTGTGAGCCACCCCCTGCACACATACATCTACACAGGTGGTACACCACATTATGTACACACATCCCTCCATATGTGCTGTTTGTATGTCACCGTATACAGGTGTCAATGATGGGTCTGCATTGCGACTGCATGTCGTAGGTAGGTGCAACTATGTTACGGACATCGGCCACTGCACATGCATGGTTGCTGCATGCACAGTACAGATGTCACATGTGTCTCCTGTTGCCATGTTTGTATGCATTGCTATTGTTGGACATGTGTGTTGACATACATAACACATGGACTGTGGTATGATATCATGGGTGTCACAGGCGACCAGTACAAGGGTATGTGTCCCGGTCAACATTGCTACCCCCTGTAGTGTGAGCATTCAACAGACATGGGCCCACCTTCCATTCACGTGTGTAGCATTGATTAGGCCACTGTTATGCACGAGGTACATCACAGGCTATGTATGTATGTGTTGTGTGTGCAGTCCATGCACACATCCACACAATCACATGTATGACATATCCAGACGTGTGTTCATTGGTGTACAGCAACAGTCAGGTGTCACAGCTGTGTAAGGGCCATGGTATGTCTTGAGCCGACCTGTGCATGTATACTGGTATCATTGCAATGCATAACACCTTTTGGATCCCTGTTGGTACATGTGTACTCTGCACAGCTGGTGTACACCTCTGTACAGCCCAGTGGTCATGTGTCACATGGTGTTGTGGTACTGTAAGGCTGTGTAGTGCTGCACCGACGACATGGTGCTGACTTGACAGCTACAGTGTACACTGCAGTGTGTACGTGTGTGACCTGCACCTGTGACAGCTGTGATGACAGCTGTGTGTGTACAGGTCACTGCATGTGTGACCGCCCTGTGCGTGAGGACAGTTATACCTTCCTGTGCCCTTCTGTACTATGCCCTTCTGTGTGTACACTCCATCTGCATGCACAACAGGCCTTTGCAACAGCTAAGTGTGTGAGCATGCCCAGTATGCTGTTGTGTAGATGGACACACAGTACAGTCCATGTAAACAGTTGTGTAGATGGACACACGGTACAGTCCAATCTGAGACCTTCCGTGTTTACACTCCATCTGCATGCAAGACGGCCCTTTGCAACAGCTAAGTGTGTGAGCATGCCCAGTATGCTGTTGTGTGGATGGACACACAGTACAGTCCATGTACGCAGTTGTGTAGATGGACACACAGTACATTCCACACTGCGCCCTTACATGATTAGACTCCGTGTGCATGCAGGATGGCCCTTTGCAACTGCTAAGTGTGTGAGCATGCCCAGTATGCCGTTGTGTAGATGGACACACAGTACATTCCACACTGTGCCCTTCTGTGATTAGACACCGTGTGCATGCAGGATTGCCCTTTGCAACTGCTAAGTGTGTGAGCATGCCCAGTACGCCGTTGTGTAGATGGACACACAGTACATTCCACACTGCGCCCTTCCATGATTACACTCCGTGTGCATGCAAGACGGCCCTGTGCAACTGCTAAGTGTGTGAGCATGCCCAGTACGCCGTTGTGTAGATGGACACACAGTACATTCCAAACAGACATGTGATACTAAGCGTGTGGGCATGGCCATTGACATCCTGTATAGCCATGGTGGTCATCCAGTAACAGATGTCCATTTTCAATGTCACGATGGATGCCTACATTGAACACACTGGTTTCTGTCTCGAAGGGTGTACTGTCTGTGGCGCATCCCGTATCTATTTAGTGTTGTAGTGCTCCGTAGATATTTAGTTGGCCCGATGACAGCACTGCCGTGTTTGTCTATGTCTACCTTGGGACAGTAATATGCTTTCAGACTGCTCACTCTCTAAACATTCCCTATCGGCATCTTTGCCTTTGCCGATGATGTCACCCACCTAGAAGTATGCCTCTGGGAGTGCTGTGTTCAGTAATCTCGGTAGCGCGTTCTGTAAATGCGTAATGCTGTAGTGTGATAAGGTAGTTAGGTGTATGTTCAACTCCCGGCCCTGCCAAGTGTGTGTGTGTGTGTGTGTGTGTGTGTGTGTGTGTGTGTGTGTGTGTGTGTGTGTGTGTGTGTGTGTGTGTGTGTGTGTGTGTGTGTGTTTCCAGCTGCCTGGGGACACAGTAATGCTTTTACATGCCTCACAACACATACATTCCCTATTGGTGTCTTTGCCTTTGCAGATGATGTCACCCACCTAGAAGTATGCCTCTGGGAGTGCTGTGTTCAGTCATCTCGGTAGCACGTTCTGTAAATGTGTAATGCTGTAGTGTGATAAGGTAGTTAGGTGTATGTTCAACTCCCGGCCCTGCCAAGTTTGTGTGTGTGTGTGTGTGTGTGTGTGTGTGTGTGTGTGTTTCCAGCTGCCTGAGGACACAGTAATGCTTTTTCATGCCTCACAACACATACATTCCCTATCGGTGTCTTTGCCTTTGCGGATGATGTCACCCACCTAGAAGTATGCCTCTGGGAGAGCTGTGTTCAGTAATCTCGGTAGCGTGTTCTGTAAATGCGTAATGCTGTAGTGTGATAAGGTAGTTAGGTGTAAGTTCAACTCCCGGCCCTGCCAAATATGTGTGTGCATGTGTGTGTGTGTGTGTGTGTGTGTGTGTGTGTGTGTGTGTGTGTGTGTGTGTGTGTGTGTTTCCAGCTGCCTGGGGACACAGTAATGCTTTTACATGCCTCACAACACATACATTCCCTATCGGCGTCTTTGCCTTTGCGGATGATGTCACCCACCTAGAAGTATGCCTCTGGGAGTGCTGTGTTCAGTAATCTCGGTAGCGCATTCTGTAAATGCGTAATGCTGTAATGTGATAAGGTAGTTAGGTGTATGTTCAACTCCCGGCCCTGCCAAGTATGTGTGTGTGTGTGTGTGTGTGTGTGTGTGTGTGTGTGTGTGTGTGTGTGTGTGTGTGTGTTTCCAGCTGCCTGGGGACACAGTAATGCTTTTACATGCCTCACAACACATGCATTCCCTATCGGCGTCTTTGCCTTTGCAGATGATGTCACCCACCTAGAAGTATGCCTCTGGGAGTGCTGTGTTCAGTAATCTCGGTAGCGCATTCTGTAAATAAGTAATGCTGTAGTGTGATAAGGTAGTTAGGTGTATGTTCAACTCCCGGCCCTGCCAAGTGTGTGTGTGTGTGTGTGTGTGTGTGTGTGTGTGTTTCCAGCTGCCTGGGGACACAGTAATGCTTTTACATGCCTCACAACACATACATTCCCTATCGGCGTCTTTGTCTTTGCGGATGATGTCACCCACCTAGAAGTATGCCTCTGGGAGTGCTGTGTTCAGTAATCCCGGTAGCACGTTCTGTAAATGCGTCATGCTGTAGTGTGACAGGGTAGTTAGGTGTAAGTTCAATTCCCAGGCCTGCCAAGTGTGTGTGTGTGTGTGTGTGTGTGTGTGTGTGTGTGTGTGTGTGTGTGTGTGTGTGTGTGTGTGTGTGTGTGTGTGTGTGTGTGTGTGTGTGTGTGCATGCTCCTGTCCGCCTGGGGACTCAGGTTATGCTTTTAGACACTTCGCACCACAGATATATCCTGCTGACATCTTTGTCTTTGCGGATGTTGACACGCACCTAGTAGAATGCCTGTGGGTCTGCTATGTTTAGTAATCTTGGTAGCGCGTTCTGTAAATGCGTCATGCTGTAGTGTGATAGGGTAGTTAGGTGTAAGTTTGATTCCCAGGCCTGCCAAGTGTGTGTGTGTGTGTGTGTGCATGCTCCCGTCTGCCTGGGGACTCCGGTTATGCTTTTAGATGCTTCGCACCACAGATATATCCTGCTGACGTTTTTGCCTTTGCGGATGTTGACACGCACCTAGTAGAATGCCTGTGGGTCTGCTGTGTTTAGTAATCTCGGTAGCGCGTTCTGTAAATGCATCATGCTGTAGTGTGATAGGGTAGTAATGTGTAAGTTCGATTACCAGCCCTGCCAAGTGTGTGTGTGTGTTTCCAGCTGCATGACAACAGTACATTGCTTTTACAGTATTCACTCACCATAACATCTGTGCGGCGTCTTTGCCTTTGATGCCGCTGTCTACAGGCTAGACGTATGCCTGTGTGAGTTCCGTGATCCACTACTCACGGTTGCATGTTCTGCCACTGCGTAATGCTGTTGTGTGGTACAGTGGTTACGTTTGTGTTCTGCTCACAACCCTGCCACGTGTGTGTGTGTCTGTGTGTGTATGTCTGTATGTCTCTCTCTCTCTCTCTCTCTCCATATATATATATATATATATATATATATATATATATATATATATATATATATTTATATATATAATCTATTTTCTGCCCATAACTCTGCTCTTGCATGGACAGCTGACTGTTTCATGTATCGCATATTTGCATAGCTTTCACATACCAATGGGGTATGTTGCAAATCCCAACATTGTCCATGCAACGTCCGTGTTATGGGCAGTGTTACATGCCCTTCCAGGCATTTGCTGTATATCTTGGCAGACATCTATCCTTGCTGTACTCTCACTGTACTCGTACATGCCGGAGGCTTCATGTATCATGGCCTAGTTTTGCTGTGTGTATGTCTATTTGTGCTGTGTGCATGGCTGTGGGTATGTCCCACTATCATCATTTGTAAAGGTGACAGCCCTATAGGTACTTCATGTAGACTGCTGTGTCATTTGACATGTCAGCACATATCTGCGGACAGTACTGAACGTCCTACTGCAGCGCATTTCATACCTTCTGCGTTATCTTGCAGTCGATAATGCTGTTTCCTCACACATGTATGTTTCTGATCATACCACTCCACCTCCCAGAGCAAACTTCTGGACAAGGCCTTATCTGATAGTGAGACACATAGGGGCAGTATTGACATGTTGCTCTTACAAACGTAGATAGTTGACACAATAATAGGTTTTGCATTAGTATGGCTTTTCTGACGGATTTGGTGTCTTAAACACACATGTTTGTCATTATTTCATGACTTCAGTTATCAGGAATGTGCCAGAATGGTACCGATGTTACGTGGAACACACCAAACATATGAGGCAGAACTCTGCACATTCTGCGTAAATCTGTACAGTTGCGGAGTATGTGTCTGATACAAGATATCAACTTTCTGACACCAATACACACACTGTATGGCGGCATCACAGGCCACATGCCATTACATTTATATTGCAGGACACACCCACCCAGAGTTGTATTCCTCACACAGGCCAACAGCTGCTTATCCACACTAATTAGTCTATCATGTACGTATGTGCCGGTATTTGTGCTTTCCGTCAGTGGCAGAGCTCACGTGCAGTATGGGGGACTGGACATTGTTACGGTGACACTGCATGACACCCTGAGGGACACATTACTTTTGTGTCTGTTAACCTTCCACATTGACATTCACAGGGCATACGTTGTCATTCACATTTGTCGGAGTACATGCGTATGACTTGTACATGTTTTCTCATTTGTCCTGATGTCTTTCTTTTCACCTGTCCACCTAGTATCACTAGTTCTGTACATGTATTTTGGACAGGTTACCTTCATACCCCTAACCTGTACACATTATGGGTAAACGCCCTGATGTTTGACCTTTGCCCTTGTTACATTTGTCATAGTAATGTGCCTTTCTGGTAAATTGCTGGCAAGGCATTACGAACTGTGTGGTTAGATAATAGTGACTGACATTTCTATTACATGATTAGTAACACTCATAACATTCGTATTCCTGGCTACGCCAGTATTCTCACAACATTCTGACTTTGTCTGGGGTATATCTAATATAGTCACTATTTGTATTTCATGTACTATGCCTTAGTGCAGCTGTCTTATTCTGACAGTTTGCCAGTTATGGTTACCATTTTGATCGTACGCATGTCCATCCATGATAATCGCCTACATGACACTGATATAGGGCCCTACATATTCCCAAAATGGTTTACGCAATATCCAGTGGATGGTTTGCCCCATTATTGAGAATATAGGCGTGTGCTACACCCACATCACTCCCACGGGGCGGGCCTATGAAATCTCTGCCAAACAACACCTAGGCCCATTTCTGCATACTCATGATTCCCATACCTGACAACCCTCTACAGTACCCATTACACATGTTTAATGTGAGCGGTACTGAAGTGTGGAGACACTTATATGCACTCCCCACTCTCCCGATATCAGTTCGTACGTCATACATTCTATCGACACATGTGTCATCACCCTTGCACCTGCTACTGTTGCATGTACAGCTATATCGTATTTGCTGAGGTCACTTATTTTGTGTCAATGTCGGTTGACACTACGTATGGATCAATTTTTGGGGTCCTGCAATGGACACCTATATGCATGTTTAAAGTGTAGAACTTGCTGGACTGTCACCTTCTGGCCAATGGTTTGGAAGGCAGCGGTTTATTCACCTTTCGTGCATGTCTGTTTGTCTACCCATATTAGCTATAGCGTGGCCTATTTATGTACATATGTCATATCTACGGGACATATGTTTGTTGTGTATACATATATACATGTACAATCCTCATTTCATAACTTGCTTTGGTTTACGTCTGTGGATTATGTGTATACACATATATCTATATCCATACCATACCTTTCCACTGTACAGATTGTCGCAGAGTGTACAGCTGGTTGCCTCTTTATCTTCAGTGTGTTTTACATAAACCTGTGTCTATCTGGCAATGTAGTGGCATTTCATTTGAGACATATGGTGGGAAATACTGGCAAGCAGTTCAGGTTACGACTGCATACCCCTCAGAGAATCCATGCTACTGACACACCCGTTATTCTATCCACTTTCTATGTTTGTTCTGGCACATATCTGGGGTTTGTCATTATTTGTACCAGTAGTTTGCATGCCTTTGTCCAGTTTCATACTTTACGGGGTTAACAGGTTTGAGCCATGTATATCTAACGTGGGGGAAACATCATTCATTTACTATGCTGTGTGCGGATCACACACGCACAGGCGCACTTGCATTTCCTTATTGTGGGTTACACGCAGGCGCACATGCATATCCTCATTGTGGGTTACATATGTTTACTAAGTCTTTGTGCTTACACGGGCTTTATTACTTGTGACAGTACCAGTAAATTATCTGTAATCGGTTAACGGACGTATGCAAAACACACGTTCACCTTTACATATTTAAATGTCTGTACAGCACAGACACATTCATTACACTTTCACATTATATGTGCTGTAGTCGTAGTTGAACCGGGACTGCATTCACGTTGGCCGGATGCTGTCACCACTATACTTTTGGTGTTCTGACTCATTTATATGCATACCCATAGTACATAGCTACATTAACATATGCCTCACCGCTTCACTTACGACACAGGCATCCATTCTCCTGCTGGGAAAAATGCGGTACTACATGTTACACATTCCCTATTCCCTACTTCTCTGGACCCAAGCTGCATATTTAATCACTGCAGGGATATTCAGAACCCCAAGGCTTATAGTCCTGACACATACAGGTCTTTAATTGTCTGGGTGTTCGTGTGGTGATCTGGGTTTAGGCTTGTCCGCCTGGTGAACGGAACTGCCCTGACCGTGTTCAAATGTCAGACAAAGCCCATGGACAGGGTTTGTCCATTTTAAACATTTTATCTGTGTTTACAGACACAGGTGTATGGGCACCTGTCAGCAGCTTATAATGTTGGCAATACATAATATGGGTGGAGGTGGTTACAATACATAATCCACGGTGAGTGGTGTTCCCATTCACATTTGACTATTTCCTGTATTCATTCATACGAGGATTATTATTTTGCACATGACTTAACTATGAATTAACTACAGGTATGCAGTAGTACAGTCAACATATGTGAAGGTTTGTTACAGTATAAATGTACGGACCTCTGTAATACTCGGGGACTACCCCACATCCTTCACAACATTTTAATGCTAATGTACATACTATTATTCTGTGACCTTTCGAAGTTTGTGAGAGCAGTAATTACATCTGTCCCTATTTGTCCACCCATCCTTTTAGGCTTTGTCCAGATTTTGTTGCTGTAATAGGTTGGAAGGTGGTGTCGGTATGTGATTGAGTTGAATATATACTGTCGATAATTCAGTGGGGAGTAGGGCTACCACCTGTTCCTCTTTTAGGGAAGTCCCACTTTGGACAGTTGTGTCCTGCGATGAAACCTAAGACATGGCAAATGTCCTGTGATTTTAAGACAAAAGTATATTTCTTATTTTCTTTACTAGTTGCATGATACAGGTATTTTGTATCTGGAACACATAACTATTATTTAGGATAGCATAAGCTATTCAAATGCTATGAAATAAGCTTTTATCTTGGCATACAAGTGTAATTCTGTCCTTTGCACTGGCCGGGGGTATGTTTTATCCTGCAAATTCTCACATTTCTACAACGGATGTCCCACCTTGGGCATCTGAACAGGTGGCAACCCTAGTGGGGAGACCTGCATGGTGGACAGCTGTTCCATCCTGCGTAGTATGTTTTGCATGTCTGTCTAGAAACTGAACAGTACCGTGACTACACATACATGTTTTGTCCAGATGTGTACAGTACTAGACACCGTGGCGTGTAAACAACTCTGAGGTTTCAACAGGTTACTTATCCCACGCATTTTGCCGAAACATGAACGCGCGGGCATTTGGATTTACGTAACTGTGATGGGATGTTTACAAACGTGGGATACATATTTGCAATCCTGACACTGCCTAGGACGATACTTCCTACTACATATGGGAAATACTCGCTATGTGTAGGTGTATGGCTGCGCAAGGCTGGTAGCT
This sequence comes from Protopterus annectens, assembly GCF_019279795.1. Lineage (NCBI taxonomy): Eukaryota > Metazoa > Chordata > Ceratodontiformes > Protopteridae > Protopterus > Protopterus annectens. The sequence continues at coordinate 978,030,906 of NC_056725.1, read as the reverse complement.
GGATTTGGTGGACATTCAGACATGGGTGCCGGTTATGTGCTATACAGGGGTTGTTGCATATTGCATTTGCATACATGGGTTCTGCTTTTGGATATCCCGGTTCCGCATATAGCATCCTATGTGTATGTGCCGGTTACGTTCCTGTTCATGTGTATAGCACATTTTAATATACATATGTTTGTGTGTGTTTGGTATACAATTTGGACTGTCAGGTTTCTTTACGGTTGTTATATAGCCACAACTGCCCAGCTGTGTACTATCACTACCACTGTGGGACTGCTGGTGACCCTGCCCATGGGGCTAGACGTGTGTATTGGCGGGGCGATGACATGATGCGCTTCACTTCCACTGGGTATAACTACTTACAGTGCAGTACATTATGGACACACAATTTTAAATATCATTTGTTCCATGGACGAAAACTCATATTGTGTTGCGTGCATTTCTGTTTGGTTCTCCATTTTGTGTGGCCGGGAACTGTCTTGCATGCTTTGCATACGTTTCATTATCCACGGACACTGATAGGTGCGATTACTATTGCAGGCAGACTATAATATTCAGCAGTTTAGGTTGCTCATCGACAGCCGACATTGACACGCCTCCGGGCGCAGCTTAGTAACGCCCCATGCACTCGCGCACGTGTCCTATGCACGTGGATGTGGTGGCAGCGCACCTTCATTAATATGCATATAGCGCTACTACACCATATATACGCCTCACGGCTGGCGCAGGCCTTACACCGGCCTTGCGCCGAGCTTCATGAATCCGGGGGCTTGTCTTTTAGATTTTAACTCATTGTTCATTTCTTCCAACAAATTCATTCTATAACCTCTGTCTCAAATTAAATCCAATCAATAATCCTTTTCCTTCTGAAGTATACCAGTTGCCCCTTTATAATATTCCTTTTTAGTGGAATGGGTGATTACTGATGAAATGCAAATAAGTACTCCAAAATGTTTCTTTCCTAAAAATGGTTGATTCAAAACTTTATTGTGTTCTGTAAATTATAAAAATGTAGTAGTATAAGAAATATAATTTGAAAACTCATCAAATATGTTCATCTCACCTTTCCATAAAACTAAATATGTCATCAAGGAATCTGCCATAATAATGAGCGTATTTCATAAACACTGATGAGAGAATGTATTTTTCTTGTCAAGCCAGTAGCACCAGGTTGGCAAAAACTGGTGCACAAGCTGTGCCCATAGCCAGACCATTAATGTGCTTAAATACTTACTTTCAAAGAAAAAAATAATTTTAACATTATTTCCATCAAATTAGTCAAATTCACAACATGCTTAAAATACTTACTTTCAAAGCAAAAACGAATTTTAACATTACTTCCATCAAATTAGTCAAATTCACAACTTCCATAGTGAAAGGTTTGTCAAAGCCATTGAGCATCTCAATGAATCAATTTGATCCTAAGCCATGTGGTATAGCAGTAAACAAGCTTACTACATCTATAATAACAAGCCATAGCTGATTATTGTACAAGACCTTATGTAAACAATCCAAAAATACCAGGATTTTTTCAAATGTGTAACTTATTGTTCATAATATTCTTAAGTTTCCTGTCAGTACAGATGGCATGTGGCTCATAGGAAGGCTGTGGGTATCCTTGTGCATATTAGTGATACCAAAAACAAGCAGGGATGTATGGAAATTTACAAAAATTCATATTCATCCATAGTAATGATCTCCTGCATTAAACTCTCAAACAAATAAAGTCAGTTTTGGCATAATTATATTCACTTCATTTCACAAGACACTCACATATGATGAGTAATTATATAACAAGGAATATGCTTTTTAGGAGTAAGCCCCCACCTTTATCAGGTTTCATTATTCTTATATCTTTGTTTAGGGACAACTCTGTTAAAAGTTTCTTTTAATTAATGTTCAGTTAAAACAACATGTATTTTTGCTTGCTAATCTTCTGAAGTCATCTTTACAGAATCATGCAAATGCAGAGATAATAGGATGTAATGGGGGATTTTATTGTGACTTTTCTCTTAAAATCAGAAAATGAGTATGAGTTTATCTCTCTATCTAAAATTTAATTCTCTACAAAATAACTTTAACTCAGTTAATAATTTGTATATGTCCCTCCTATATGCCAGAATAAAAGTAAAATCTATTTTAAAAAGATTACTATAATCATTTAAAATTGTTACTAAAACTGTATACAGTAAAATTGTCAGTTTTCATGTCTATTGCCATTCTTTGATCCATCTCTTTCCTACTTTTGATATCGTATTAAAGTACTTCATACGAATGCTGATTTTTTTCAGATAGTGCATTTCCTTACATGTAATTTGATTCACAGAATGCTGCATATAATAAATGTTTCAGCTAAGCAGTTCTCCCTCTGCTTTCTGGCTGTATCAGCTTTTGCACACTATCTGTGCTCCACTTTAGCTTTCCCAGAAATCTTGCATAATCTCCTTTTAGAATTTATCTCAGCATATGATGCATTATAATCACCAAAGGAAAATGTTCTGTCATTGTGGGCTGTTATTCACAAAGAAATGGGCAGGACAAAGATGAATGACAAGAAACATAATACCTACAACTAAAAAACTTAGTAAAAGAGGAATGTTAACAAATATTTATTTTATTTTTATTTATTTATTTTCAGTTTGATTACCGGGGAAATCCACTGGGCCACGAAGAACCCATTTTCAGTGGAGGCCCGGGGAGAAAAGCTCCAATGGCAGTACAATCAAAGTTGCAAATGCACAAGATAAAAATACAATAGAAAATGTACAAACAGCAAGTATACATAGTAAGAACAGTTTAAGATATAACTAATATATCAACTGTTTTTAGATGAATTTACCAAATATAATAAATATCTATATTAGACCCTGCAAGAATTCATAAAAATCTAATTGACTTGTTGAAAAATATTGATGCTATCTGAAGAAAGCCTCAGAGAAACACTAATACAGCATGCTTTCATTCTAGTACATGATGAGAAGACATTAAAAGACATAAAATGGCAATCTGAGATCATATGCCTGGACTGAGAATTGAGAAGCAGAAGTCTTGGCTGAAAAACAAAATCAACTCAGTATGGTAGCCACACTATAAAATCTTGGGTAGAATGACGTGAAGCTACTACTACTACATGTAAGCTCCAAATACGGCAAGAATCCATTTTTGTACATTTCTGACCATAGATGTCCTATAAACATATTAAGGGAGAAGCATATGTCAGGGTACAGAAGCAGTTAAATGGATGACATTATTTTTGCATCAGTGTACAAAAGGTGATAGTAAATTACAAAAGTGGAAACAGATGGATGGCAAAATGTTGAGGCTAATGTATAAAAGAGTTATTCGCTCAGCAGTCTTTTTAAAGTTTGCAGTAAAGGAAGTGGCTTCTTACAGGTACTAGACATGCCATTAAAGCCCTAGCACTAAATGTGTGATGGTGCTAAGCCACCAGAGATGCATGCAGTAATAATGAAGGTGAATCCTACTTCGTCCTTTTCTTTACATACTTGCCTATCAAATTCAACTCAGTATCTTGCTTACTTAACAGTTTCCTTGTGAGGATTTACATGTATTGATGGTATCCAATGTGTTTACATATGATGAGATGTTTACATGACTGTTATTAAACAATTACTGACATGGGTTGTTCTTGGGGTGGGAAGGACAATATATCAATCTGGCAGTAGTAATTTGAAATACTTTACTATTAATATTATTTCTTTCATGCACATCACAAGGAAACATTAGTGGTACACAAATAAGTTAGCTATATTTATATATGTCTGGGTGAGTGGATAGGCAGGCAGCATGTGAAAACGAATGCCCATTAGACAGGTTAGTCACAGCTAAATCATTATTAACATTGCTTATTGGAGAACAACCTGTAAGCCTAAGACCAACAAGGAAAACAAACTACATCACTGTGAGCAGTGCTGGTAGGCACTAGGACCTTAGGGAGTCGCAATCATTCCAATATGAGCTGGTGCTAGTGTATTCAATATTAAATAAATATTAATAAATTAATTAAATAAAGAAACAAAAAACAGAATTAAACTAAGAAACAATGCCTGGGCCAGGTGGCATGTTACCAAAGCCCCTATGGACCAAGTAAGATACCGGCAGCTAAGGAACCAGACCAAAAAAATCTGTCATTCTAGACAAAAAAAAATCACTACACCCTCCTACAACAAAAATATCAGCTAAAACCTCAAAAGTTCTGGTCTATATTAACAATCTTCTCCACCCAGGCTGTTCCAACACTTCTACCCCATCAGCTGCCCTTGATAAACCCCCTGTAGAAATTGCAAACAGCTTCAACTCCTTCTTTACTGAAACTATCCAGTCTCTAGCTACCCATCTCACTCCATCAGACACAAATACCAGCTCTGGCACATCTAGCCCTGATCCACTCAGCACCCAACCCACTTTTACCTTTCAAACCGTACCTACCAACCTGATCCGGACCTTACTCAAAAAGCTAAGACCTACTACACTAGCTGCCAACCAACTCCCAGCTGACTATCTTCAAAAAACAGCTGATGGATAGCACTTCCCATTTCTATTCTGATCAACAGATCCATCTCAGAAGGATCCATCCCAGCAATATGGAAAATATCACGTTATACCTCTCCATAATATGAGGAAGTTCCACAGAATGATCTAACTTTAGATCTATAGCCATTCTTTCACCACTAGCTAAAATCATAGAAAGATGCATACACAAACAAATCATGCACTTTCTTACTCAAAAACGGAAAGCTCGCCGACTCTCAGCATGGCTTAAGGCCATTCCACTGTACCACCATGGCTCTTCTTTCTCTAATGTCATCAGTCTTCATTGTAACAACAACAAACTATCTTCAGCACTCTTCCTAGATCTCTCAAAAGCTTTCGATATGGTCAACCATCAGCTACTGCTCAATACCCTACAAACCATCGGTTTAGAGCAACACACAATACAGTGGTTTCACTCCTTCCTAAAAGGTAGATAGCAGGCTGTCTTATGGCAGAGCAAGCTGGCATCCCAACTTTCTCTAACCCTAGGTGCCCCACAAGGGTCCATACTAGGTCCCCTTCTTTTCTCTATCTTTATCAATGATCTGCACACCGCCATCCCAGGAGCTACCTGCAACCAATATGCAGATGACTCAATGCTAATATGCTCCGCCTCCTCTCTTACACAACTTCTAAGCCTCACCCAGACCACTTTCAGCACGGTAGAAACATGGCTAGATAATCACCGCCTGCTTCTAAATCATAACAAAACCAAGCTACTACTTTTCTCCCCTAACCATAGAATTCCTCCTCCTTCCTTCAACATCAAATCTAGCAATGACACCATTATCTCCCCTGATGACCATACAAACTTCTAGGTGTAATAATAGACAACAACCCTAAATTTGATAAACATGTCAATCACACTATTAAGCCCGTCAACAAAAAACTTGGCTCCCTGAACAGAGCCAAACCTTTCCTCACCCCCCTAGCTAGGGTAGCTATTGCAAGATCACACCTCCTCTCTACGCTTATGCATGCCTCCCCTGTACTCACCAACCTATCCAAAACCAATCTCAACAAATTAGCAGGATGTTACAATCATATAGCCAGATTCGCTACAGGCATGGCTTTTAGGACCCACCATTGCCAGAACCTCAAAGCACTGGGATGGCTAGAGTATCCTACCCTTCTACAGTTCAACCAGCTTATAGTAGCACATAACATACTCCATCAACCTGATAACACCCCTGCCCTCAAAAATATTCTTACCTCTCATAGTGTCCCCAGGCCATTATGCTCAGCTGATAAACTAATGATACTGACCCAAAAATCCAACAATTCTGCAGGCAATGCTATATTTGCCAACTCAACTGGTAAAATCTGGAATCTACTCCCTACTACCATTACCAAGGAAACCTCACTACCCCTATTTAAAAGACAACTCAAAAAATACCTCACATCTCATTGGCTGTGCTCTTGTTCTAAACCTGACTAACGACTTCACTAATGCATGTCTTCCTACCCATCCTGCTGTTTAGTCAAGTATCTATGCCTCATAGCATTTGAATGTCTAAGCATTGTGAATTATGAGATCTGATTGTATTCTATGTTCACATTTTCTGATACGTCTTTGCCAATCAGATGTAAGTCTGCATATTGTGTATATTGATATCTGCCTGTATTCTTTGTCTATATTTTTCTAAACATGTCTGCCTGAGTTTATCACTCAGTGATGTATGCACTGTCTCTTTTTTGGTACGTGGAGCTTTTCTTCCCAGGCCTCCGCTGAAAATGGACATATATCCAGTCGGACTATCCCAGTCAACAAATGTAAAATAAATAAATTAAATAAATAAATAAATAAATAAAAATAAATAAATAAAACATTTAAAAACAAATAGAAATAGATGTGACAGGAGCTCATATTTCTGGCAATGATGATTTCTAGCATGCTGTTCTTTTATTCATGTTTCTCTTAATTATTACATCTTTAAGGTTTAACTGGCTGTTTAATTAATGGCAATAAAAGTAGGATGGGAAGGTTTTTGAAATTGTCATTCTTTTTTCTTGGATGCAACTTGGGTAATTATTGCATTTTGTTCTTATTTTTCCAGTTCCAGTTATAAGTAGTGTTTTCTGTTATTTAACAACTGTTTAAGTACTAATTAGTGGCTGGATTATTTAAATGGTGTCATAATTACATGTGAGAGAAGTGTTTGTGAGTTGATATCCATTAGTCTTCATGTGTTGAGTTTAGTGTGTATAACTTCCTTCACTATTTCCCCAGTTCTGATTTTAGACTTTTCATCTGTTTAGCAGTTGTTTGGGGGTCAATTGGTGGTTGGGATAGCATGGTATAGGATTAGGTAGGGGAGTTTTTTTGTGAGTTTTCATTATTTAATTTTGATGGATGTAGCATGTGCAGTTTTAGCCATTTCTGGTTCTAGCTTTAATTTTTGTGTTGCTGTTATTTAGTTGCTATTTGGGGATTGTTAGTGTCTGTGTTAGAAGAGATTAAGGTTAAGTAGTAAAGGGACTCTTTGTGAATTGTCATTCCTCAGTTTTCATTCTGTAGTGTATGCAATCTCAGCCTTTTTTTCCCATTTCATGTTTTAATTAGTGCCTTCTGTTGTTTGGCAACTGCCTCTGGTTAATTAAAGCTTGAGTAATTTTGATGTTCTTTGGTAGGGAAAGGAACATTTTGTAACTGCTGTTATTTAGTTATTAGCTTAGGGTTTGGTGTAGTTTAATTATTTTTATTGTCACTAATTAGTAAGCATCATGACATACTTCATTTAATTAGAGAAAAGTGACAGATGAGCTATGTGTAAGTTTACATTATATACAAGCTGTACTTGTCCTAACAAAAGGAGAACACTTAAACTGTGAATTTAGCTAATATTTATAGATGAACATCTGTATGACTACTGAAGTACCATGCACTTGAACGATTTTTATGAGGGCGGACATAGTGACACCTTGCATATGCCCCATGTGTGACATCACTCTTAGGTTCACAAGTTTCAAGATTTTGCCACTTTGGAGAGCAACCCTATTTTTCGCTGAAATTGGTAAACTGCTTTCTGATCGCTTCAATTGGGACTGTGTGCTCTAGTAGGTATATTTTCTAGAATAATATCCTTAGATAACAGAGATCTAAAAGGGTGCCATGGTCTTTATTTGCCTTTCTGCAAAAATATGGCATCAAAATTCAAATATTAGCCTGACATTTTCAAATATTCCTGGCTTTACATCATCTAACTGTAACCAGTTAAAAACATTTCTTCAGGCATGCACAAGACTTTACTCAGAAATCTGGACTCAGAGCACTCAACCTCTCCTTTGAAGAATCAGAGACAAAAGAGAAAAATCATTGGCAATTTTTATTTATAGATGTTATTACCATAGACAGTTATAAGTGGACATGTAATAAACTTAAATTTTCTTTTTTTTTTTACTCAAATGATTTTTATTTTGATGAAAGAACACAATAATTTAATACATTCATAACATTCAATAAGTATTTACATTCAGCCTGACAAAAAGGATTCAGATAAAAACATTTGTAGTTAAATAATAAGTTAATATATAAACTATGATAGTTAGGAAGAATTTGGTTCCAACTGTAGGGTATCAATCAAATTCAAAACTTTCCTCCATGGACTATTAACCAATGGCTTAGGAAAAGTTCTTAACTCTTTAATTCTTTTCTCCATTAGTATGCATTTCTTCAGTGATGATCGGAATTCCTCCATTGTGGGTGCTACATTAGAGTTCCATCTTCTAGTTATACATTTTCTGGCTATTGTTAACATTGTCCACAACAAATACAGGTCATCTTTCTTCATTTTATTACTATTAATAACATTCAATAAAATTAAAGACTTTGTCAAAAAATATATATCAGTATAGATAGCTTGAAAAAATGTGTTAATCTCATTCCAGTATGGTTTAATGTCATAAAAAATATGAGACCAGTCAGCATTAGTGGACAGATGGCTATTTGAAAGGTTCATTTTTGAGAGTTTCTCAGGTGTCAAAAAGGATCCGTGTAGAAGTTTCCAATGAAAAATCCTCCAGAATTGTGAGTAAGAAGTTAGTTTAACTGAAAATAAAATTTGTTTTATCTTCCATTGACAATGATACTTGAAACCCTTTAGTAAGGTATTGCCAGTAAGAATCTTTAAGAGCTGTCTTATAGACAATTAAAGTGTTATATAGCTATGATAATTCATTCTTAACATTGATATTATTATATAGAATTACAAAAATCCAGTTTATAATTTTTGGTATGGTTTTGAAGGATGAGTTATGTATTATTCTACACAGATACTTAATGTATGCTGTGACACTCTGAAGAACCAACCAGTCATTAGGGGATATGTCATAGGTTGAAAATATACTTTGTGTGTTCAAAGCATGTTGGTTTTGAATACATTGCAACCAACAAAATAGGTTATTATTTTCCCATGAACCAAAAATCTTTCTGTGTTTTATCAAGGAAATCTCTTGTAATAGTAAATTGTATTAAAAATCTATGCCACAGTTTTATATCTAAATTTGTGTTAATGAATTTTCTAAACACATCAAAATATTGTTTATTAGTGTTAGTTTAGTTAATTTTGTTGTACTATACTGTAAATTTAAACTTAAATAGTGTCATATCTTGTTATCTTTGTCAGTTACCAAATCATTCTTTGATAAATAATTTTCATTCATTAGTATAATGGAGTGTAACTGTTTCCAATTGGAAGAGTATCTAGGATTTATCCAATTCATCACTATTTTAATTATGGATGCCTTTATACAAGTTTCAATCTTTGGGAATTTTAACCACCCCCCTTGTTTCCATTTTCTGATATGATGAGAATATGCCACTCTATTTCTTTTGGGGTACCATAGGAATTTCATCAGAGTTGAAGTGATTTCTTTAAGGATTTTCTTTCCTGGTGGAAGTATAAGGGCTTGTGCTATATGTAATATTTTAGGTAACAAAACCATTTTTATCAGTTGTAACATATCATCAAATGTTATAAACAAATTATTCCATTTACTTATTAATATCTTGATTAAGTCTATGGCTTTAGCATAGTTAAACTGTAAGGTTTCCTCTATATTCTTGCCTAGGACTATTCCTAAATAGTCTAGAGTTGAAACTTGGTTTCCAATAATATGATTAACTGGAACCTGTATGTTCTTTTGTTTTATTTAATAATAAATATTTTGATTTAGATTTGTTGAAGGAGAGTCCTGAGAATTTTTGGAAATTTGTTGTTACTATATCCACTTCACCTAACACTTCCTTAGAGTTGGGTAAGGTAAGTAAGACATCATCAGCAAACACCATTATTTTAGAAATATATTGGTTATATATATTTATACCTCTTATGTTTGGGTTATTATGTATTAAAATGGCAAGTATTTTTATGGCCAGAGCAAATAGGATAGGGAACATGGGACATCCTTGTCTAGTACCTCTAGTGATTTGGATTGCTTTGGAAGTAAAGGGACCTAATTTGATATATGCTAGATTATTTTCATAGATTTTCTTTATCATTGTTATAAAAAGGGGGGTCAAATAACTGTAAGACGTTAAATAAATAACCCCAATTTAAGGAGTCAAAGGCCTTTTGAATATCTAGACCTATTATCAATGCTTCATGGTTTCCTCTATTGAGGTAATCTATCAGAGTTAATACTTTTTTAATATTATCCTGTATATGCCTGTTATGTATGAAACCAGTTTGGTCTTCATTCATTATTTTAGATATGGGTATTTTCAATCTATTGACCATAATTGACATAAATAGTTTATAATCATTATTCAACAAAGAAATTGGCCTGTATGAGTTGCAATGACTAGGGTCCTTATTCTCTTTTAATATAGGGGAAATTAGAGAATATCTCCAAGAAGGAGGAATATTTGCTAATGTTTGAACTTCAAGAAAGGTTTTATGTAGGAGGGAGATTATAGAAGAAGGGAACAATCTATAAATTTTGATAATTAAGCCATCTATTCCAGGTGCTTTATTAGACTTAGTTCCTTTAATCTATGATTTCCTTTTCAGAAATAGGTTTTTGTAGATCTAACTTAAGTTCCTCAGGAATTCTTGTTATGTTGGGAACTATATTCTCTAACTTCTCACATTCATTTGTACTTATTTTACTTTTATGATGCTCTGCCTAATGATAATTAAAAGCCTCCAGAATGTCCCCTATGTCTGAGACTTTTTTCCTTTTCCCTTCATGAAAGATACTATCAATGTTATTAATTTTTGATTGTATCTTAACTTTCATAGATAGGTTATGAAGATGCTTAGGAGAGGTAGCATAATAATTTAATTTCAGTTTTTCCATAGCTAATTTAGTTTTATGGGATATTTCATTGTATTTCTTATTTGCTTCTTCTATTTTCTTATTATTATCTGTAACAATTAAGTTTTTATTAGATTTAAGAGATAATATTTGATTTTGGAGTTGCTGTAACTCTGAGTCCCATTCTTTAATTTTATTTTTGTACCAGCTAATGGTTTTACCATGTAGATAGGCCTTAAGAGAATCCCAAACCATAATTGTGTTTGCTTCAGGTTTATAATTAATCTATCAGAAAAGCTGAAGTTCAAAAGTTATCCAAGATTTAAGGTATTTAATTTGTGTGATATATGAAGGAATCCTTGAAGTAATAACTAATGTATTGAATTCCAAGTGTATTGTTAACAACAGGGAATTATGATCTGAAAAGGGACAAGGTTGTATTGAAAAATTCAAGATTTTAGAATAAATATCTTGTGAGATATACATTTTATCTATTCTAGTTTGGGTACCATGTATATAGTCCTGGTGTGAGAATAGTAAAGAATTTGGTCCCAAAGCATTAAAGGTATCTTTTAATTTAAACATTTCTGTCCATTTTTTAACCATTTGGCTGAACACAATAGTCTAGGAGATTTCCTGTTGGTGGTTTCTGTAATATCAGTAATACAATTGAAATCACCTCCTAATATACTATTACCTTTAGAAGTAGTTGTAATAAAGTCTAAGTGTTTCTTAGCTAGTCTAACCCCCATACCCGGGAACCAGTATAAATTAACCAGGGTCCAAATTCTATTATTAAACTTAAGTATAACTAAGGCCATGAGTCCATTATCTATATGTTTGTAAATTATTTGGGGATTTAAGAAAGTCTTTTTCCATAGAATTGTTACTCCTCTGGTTTTATTTTTATAAGATGATTGAGCAAGTGTTGTATATTCCTTAGGGCCCCATATAAATGTGTCATTTATTTTAAAATATGTCTCTTGGAGAAAAACTACTTGAGCCTTGTTTAGTTTAAGAAACCTTAGTAGGTTGGCTCTCTTATATGGGTTGTTTAAGCCATTAGTATTTAAGGATATCAAAGTTAAATCCATATCAGAATTCTTTAAAAATAACAAATAATAAAGGAACTTGTATTAATAGAATCCTATATACATAATTCTCTTCCTGAATAGACAATAGAATATCAATTATATTTCTATTTTTCTCAATCCAAATAACTTTCCCCATGAAAGATAAAAGTAAAACAATTGTGTCAGGCATTTCAAAACTAGAAAAGCAGTTAAATAACAAAAAATAGCATATTTCACTCTGATATGAACTTTAATACACCCTATACATGGAATGAGATACATTCCTAGTCTAACAAACAAAGCTAAATCTGCTAGACTACTTATCCCAACCATCAACCGTTGTTGGTTCGAGCCCATGAAAACAAAGTAAAAAATGGAGAATATATTATAAATTCAGAGAAAAATAGTAGTGATAAACAACTAATCAGATATTGATTCCAGTTAGGTTTTAGAGATGAGTTACATACACTATTATTAGAAACATGAAACATTTATACAGTAATTATTCACTAAGGAAGCAAGAGACATATTAGGATATATATAATCTGAATTTAGTGCTTAATAGACTAAGGAAACATTAGTGTTATTAACAATCTAAATGATTACCCAAAATACCTAAGCATGTCATCTGTATTAGTTCTAATAAAAACTTCAAAATGGCAGAACAAATCAAAGAATCTTTTAGCATTTGTATTTACTTGCCCTCTGAATAAATCTTATCATGACAAACTCCCACTAAATAAAAACTTCACGAGAATTGGGTGTTAGCACATAGTGAGTGTGTGTCATTCCCAAAAGATGTTAACATAGATTTGTAGAAATATTCCATAAAACATATTTGTCCTTAATTAACTCCTAAACTTTTGGAATAGCAGATGTTTAAATAACTGACTAAAATCAATAATAATTAACTGGCATCAGTTAAAATTACAAAAATTAATAAAAAACATTATTTATATAAAACTTACTATGGATAAAAGGCCTTAAAAGTGAATGACTCAAAGACAAAATTAAGACAGAGATAGCTGTAAATATCTATCATAGTAGTAGGGTAATACTGACACTCATAACTTGTTTGTTGTGTTATCACAAGTCATAGATATTACTGAGCTCTTTCCCTGTCATAAAGTGCTAATATACTAAAAACATGACTTTATAATATTATGAATCATCATTATTACTTTAGTAGTGATTCCAAATAGGTACAACCCACAAAAAGTACTAACCAGTTTAGTGAAAAAAACTACTGGAGTGTACATCTTTATATTTTTTTATTTATTTTTTTGACACACAAGAAAATGTTTTACTGAAGACTCATTCTTCTCCGCCGAGTGAGTGGGTTTAATGTAACTCAAAAATAAAAAATGATGTGTAATAAACCCAAGACTAACTCTGTGTACAGAAAATGTTGGTATTAGAGGCAGTTTTAATACTAATGCTGAGTTTGACGCGCACATCTAGTAGCACCAGGTTATTTTATGTTTAGATCGCTTTTGTATTTCATATCTTCGAATTTCAAAAGAAGCAGAATTTAAGTAAGAAGTTTTATTTTTTTTATTATTTTTATTATTAGGTTCAATGTGTATATGGGTGTTATGGAACTTAACACAATATATTTGCAATATCAATTTTATGAGTGTTGGGCTTAAGGTTTAAAAGCATGATGTGCCACGCTGACCAATGGGATTAGACTGTAGGTTTATAAAGGTTTTTTTTTTTTTTAAAATGTTATAGATTTTATAAAAGCCTTATGGGCCGGCTGGCTCACTTTATGAAAAATACTTCGACCCTGCAAGTAGAGCATCCAGCTTGCCATCAGGGTACCGCTTTACATTTTGTTTTCATCAGCGTGATACCCCGTCTCTGTTTGTGACTGCTCTGCATTGGGATTGTGCATGACTTTATAATAACTGAAAACATGACATCTGAAATATAAATAATATCTAGGATACAATAAGGAAATCAACATATTAAATGCAAAGTAATTACAGTTCAAACAATATTATTCATACATATATTTGCTAGGATTTAGTATGGTGCTTGCGTATCCTTACAGTTATTACTATTAGTCATAAGCATTTCCTGTAAATGTATAAGCCTACAATAAACACTTGCTAACTGCATAGGAAAGTTATTTATAAAGATCTATTTATAAACAACTCCAGTATATTCACTAGAAATAGTGGCTATAATTAACTGTTTACAAGAAAAAATAACATTCTGTATATATTTGATCACAAAATATAGTCACTATTATAAAAGGGAACCATGAATATGTGTTGCAGACAGTGTAGCTCATAATTCTTGTAAAAGAAGCCTACTATGCTATATTATACAATGACTCATCATTATCATCATCTTCTTTCAGCTGTTCCCATTAGGGGTCGCCACAGTGGATCATCTGTTTCCATTTCTTCCTGTCCTCTGCATCATGCTCTTTCACACCAACCGCCTGCATGTCCTCTCTCACCACATCAATAAACCTTATCTTAGGCCTTCCTCTTTTCCTCTTACCTGGCAGCTCCATCCTTAGCATACTTTTCCCAATATACCCAGCATCCCTTCTCAGTACATGTCCAAACCAACACAATCACGCCTCTCTTGCTTTGTCTCCAAACTGTCCAACCTGAGCTGACCCTCTAATATACTGATTCCTAATCCTGTCCATCCTAGTCACACCCAGTGCAAATCTTAACATCTTTAACTCTGCCACATCCAGCTCTGACTCCTGCCTTTTTGTCAATGCCACCATCTCCAACCCATATAACATAGTTGGTCTCACTACCCTCTTGTAGACCTTCCCTTTCACTCTTACAGGTACCCGTCTGTCACAAATCAGTCCTGACTTTTCTCCACCCATTCCACCCTGCCTGTAGTCTCTTCTTCACATCTCTTCCACACTCACCATTACTCTGAACTGTTGATCCCAAGTACTTAAACTCATCCACCTTTACCAACTCTACTCCCTGCATCCTCAGCATTCCTCTACCCTCCCTCTCATTTACACACATATATTCTGTTTTAGCCCTGCTGACCTTCATTCCTCTCCTCTCTAAAGCATATGTCCACCTCTCCAGGGTCTCCTCAACCTGGTCCCTACTCTCACTACATATCACAATGTCATCTGCAAACATCATAGTTCACGGTGCCTCCTGTCTTATCTCATCTGTCAACCTGTCCATCACCACTGCAAATAAGAAAGGGCTCAGAGCTGATCCTTGATGTAATCCCACCTCCACCTTAAACGTATCTGTCACTCCCAATGCAGTCCTCACCAATGTCACACTACCCTCGTACATATCCTGTACCACTCTTACATACTTCTCTGCCACTCCCGTCTTCCTCATACAATACCACAACTCCTCTCTAGACACCCTGTCATATGCTTTCTCTAAGTCCACAAAGACACAATGCAACTCCTTCTCACCTTTTCTGCATTTTTCCAACAACACTCTCAGAGCAAACAGTGCATCTATAGTGCTCTTTCCTGGCATGAAACCATACTGCTGATTACTAATCATTACCTCCCTTCCTAACCTAGCTTCCACTACTCTTTCCCATAACTTCAAGCTGTGACAGATCAATTGTATCCCTCTGTGGTTACTGCAGCTTTGCACATCACCCTTATTCTTAAAGATAAGTACCAAAACACTTTCTCCACTCCTCAGGCATCCTTTCACTTTCCGAAATTTCAATAAACAGTCTGGTTAAAAATTCCTAAGCACCTCCATGCTTCCACTGGTATGTCATCTGGGCCAACAGCCTTTCCATTCTTCATTCTCTTCATAGCTGTCCTTACTTCCTCCTTGCTAATCTGTTTCACTTCCTGATTCATTATCCCCACATCATCCAACCTTCTCTCTCTCTCATTCTCTTCATTCATCAACCTCTCAAAGTACTCTTTCCATCTACTCAACACACTCTCCTCACTTGTGAGTACATTTCCCTCACTATCCTTTATCACCCTTACCTGCTGCACATCTTTCCCAGCTCTGTCCCTCTGTCTAGCCAATCGGTACAGGTCCTTTTCTCCATCTTTAGTGTCCAATCTCTCATACAACTCTCCATATGCCTTATCCTTAGCTTTCGCCACCTCTCTCTTTGCCATGTACCTCATCTCCTTATACTCATGTCTACTTTCTTCATCTCTTTGACAATCCCACTTCTTCTTCACCAGCCTCTTCCTCTGTATACTCTCCTGTACCTCCTCATTCCACCACCAGGTCTCCTTGTCCTCCTTCCTCTGTCCAGATGTCACACCAAGCACCTTTCTAGCAGTCTCCCTTACTAGCTCTGCTGTAGTTACCCAGCTATTCAGTAACTCTTCACTGCCTCCCAGTGCCTGTCTTAACTCTTCCCTGAACTCCATCTCACAATCACCCTTTTTAACTTCCACCATTTAATCCTTGGCACTGCTTTCACACTCCTACCCCTCTTCTTGATCACCAATGTCATCCTACAGACCACCATTCTATACTGCTTAACTACACTTTCCCCTGTCACCACTTTACAGTCTCCAATCTCCTTCAGACTGGCCCTCCTACATAGGATATAATCCACCTGTGTGCATCTTCCTCCACTCTTGTATGTCACCCTATGGTCCTCCCTCATCTTAAAATACGTATTCACCACAGCCATGTCCATCCTTTTCACAAAATCCACAGTCATCTGAGCTTCTGCATTCCTCTCCTTAACACCATACCTACCCATCACTTCCTCATCCCCTCTGTTCACTTCACCAACATGCCCATTGAAGTCCACTCCAATCACTAGTCTCTCACCCTTGGGTACACTCACCACCACTTCATCTGACTCACTCCAAATTTTTTCTTTCTCATCCATCACACACCCAACTTGTGGAGCATATGCACTAACAACATTCATCATTACACCATCAATTTCAAGCTTCATAAACATCACTCTATCAGACACTCTCTTCACCTCCAAAACACTCTTGGCATACTGTTCCTTTAGGATAACCCCTACCCCATTTATCCTGCCATCCACACCATGATAGAACAATTTGAACCTGCCTCCTATACACCTGGCCTTACTTTCCTTCCAGCTGGTCTCTTGCACGCACAATATATCAACCTTCCTTCTCTCCATCATATCAGCTAGCTTTCTCCCTGTACCAGTCATACTGCCAACATTCAAAGTTCCTACCCTCACTACTACATTCCTAACCTTCCTCCCCTCTTCCTGCCTTCGGGCATGCCTTCCCCCTCCTCTTCTCCTTCAGCCAACAGTAGCCCTATTTCTGCCAGCACCCTGTTGGCTAAATAACCCGGGCCTTGACTGATCCGGTATGGAAATATGAAATGTTCTCCGCATAAGTCATTTGGCAGAGGTTTTATGCCATACCCTTCCTGATGCAACCCTCCCCATTTTTCTGGGCTTGGGACCGGCACAAAGAAATGCACTGGCTTGTGCATCCCCAGTGGCTGGGTTGTATTATACAATATCTGCCGATTAGTATTCGAAAATGTGCACGCTGATTGGCCAGCCCAACTAGCATGCCCATTGTAATGTAAATCTGACTTATACTAATGGAAAAAGGTCCAGTCGCCCTAACTTTTTCCATTAGTATAAGTCTTGATTTTTTTTTTTTTGTTTCTGTTAATTAGCAACAGAGAATGGAAGATCTCCATTGCTGTAATCTCGCTATGTTATATGTTTAACATAGCTAGATATCTTTAAAAAAAAGTAACTGAGATCTTCCTTTCTCCATTGCATTTTTTAAAGATATTTTACTATGTTAAACTCATTTAACATAGTGAGACAGCTTTAAAAAAGCAACGGAGATCTTCCTTTCTCCGTTGCTTCCTCAACACAGCTCTGATGTACTGCATAAGCATACATATGCGCAGTACATCAGAAAAAGCCCCAGGATAGTGGAAAACCACAGAAGGGCACCACGCAGGTATTATACAAAGGCATTATTTAAAAAAAGTATTTTTTTCTTAAATAATGTCATTGTATAATAGCAATAACCCATGTCTGAGTGTGGGTAATGCTAGATTTACCCACGGTTGTCTTTGTCTGGCCACTCTGGCTTTGTCTTGTGACCAAACCACACCAACCATGGGTAAATCTAGCATTACCCACACCCAGACATGGGTTATTGATTAATTAACCAGTCAGAGACTTGACATTCACAATTAGGCTTGCATATACACATTAGATGTAATGTAATCTGTTCTGCATGCATAGAATGCATGATGACATGAGCTAAGTAAGAAAGCTTCACTTCTTAAATTTCAAACTGACATTTTCCTGCCCAGCACACTACACAGTACAGTTTCCTGACCTCACTTTAACTGTGTCACAAAGTCTGCTTATTTACAGTAACAAATGCAAAGTTTAACTGTCAGATACTTCCAAACAGTAAAATAACATTCCATGCCAATGAGAGAGAAAACAGCACTTTACCATTAAACTCTACAGGAAACATAACTTGTAACTGTTTAAAAACCTTGTTCCATAAAACATACAAGCATATAACTGTCAGACAGACCCAATTTATGTCAAAAGCTGGCAAACAGCTCTTTGTTCACACAGGTACCAATATATATTCTGAAACAATCAGAAGTTATAAATATTAAAGAAACTAGTTAATATATACTAAATCATAGATATGCCCCGTTATCCCATGTATCCAAAACAGTTTTGATAAATTAATCTAAGCAGTGACTATGCCTGTGTAATACCTCAGAAGAACATTTAGCGGGGCAAAGGGCTATATATTATTTGAAATAAAGCATGTCATCTTAAGGTCATAAAAGCAAAGATATCTTACTGTTCAATTATATCACTCAATAAACCAGTAATATTATACTAATATACTAAAAGCATAAACAGTTATTTAATTTGTATATGAACAAAAAAAGTATAGAAATGAAAAAGCAAAAAGAGAAAGAAAAGCAATAAGAAAAATATTGTCATAACATACCTAACTTGAAGATTTAGCAAGTATAAAACAAATTAAAGTCCAGTTGCAGTAGATGCTTTGAGAGATTTAGTGGGAACAGCAATCTTTGACTCAGTTTTCTGTTTTTTCTTTTTAACGTCAGTCCAAGAAGATTTATTATTAACTCTCTTCAGAGATGCAGATGCCCATTCCACATTTTCAGGTAAGGAAATAATGTTATTGTTTTTAATAAAGGCAGTAGCTTCCTCTAGGGCAGGGGACTGCAATAGACTTTTTCCATTAGTATAAGTTTTGATTTTGTTTTGTTTCTGTTAGGTAGCAATGGAGAACAGAGGATCTCCATTGCTGTAATCACGCTATGTTATATGTTTAACATAGCGAGATATCTTTAAAAAAAAAAGCAACTGAGATCTTCCTTTCTCCATTGCTTTTTTAAAAGATATCTCGCTATGTTAAACTCATTTAACATAGCGAGTCAGCTTTAAAAAAGAAACGGAGATCTTCCTTTCTCCATTGCTTCCTCAACACAGCTCTGATGTACTGAGTAAGCATACGCATGCACAGTAGATCAGAAAAAGCCCCAGGATAGTGGAAAACCACAGAAGGGCACCATGCAGGTATTATACAAAGGCATTATTTAAGAAAAGTAAGTATTTTTTTTCTTAAATAATGTCATTGTATAATAGCAATAACCTATGTCTGGGTGTGGGTAATGTTAGATTTACCCACTGTTGTCATTGTTTGGCCATTCAGGCTTCCCCCTCATGTCCAAACCACACCAGCTATGGGTAAATCTAGCATTACCCACACTCAGACGTGGGCTATTGCTTAATTAACCAATCAGAGACTTGACATTCACAATTAGGCTTGCATATACACATTAGATGTAATCTGATCTGCATGCATAGAATGCATGATGTCATTAGCTAAGTAAGAAAACTTCACTTCTTAAATTACAAACTGACATTTTCCTGCCCAGCACACTACACAGTACAGTTTCCTGACCTCACTTTAACTGTGTCACAAAGTCTGCTTATTTACAGTAACAAATGCAAAGTTTAACTGTCAGATACTTCCAAACAGTAAAATAACATTCCATGCCAATGAGAGAGAAAACAGCACTTTAACATTAAACTCTAAAGGAAACACAACGTGTAACCATTTAAAAACCTTGTGCCATAAAACATACAAGCATATAACTGTCAGACAGACCCAATTTATGTCAAAAGCCGGCAAACAGCTTTTTGTTCACACAGGTACCAATATATATTCTGAAACAATCAGATTTCTTGTTCTATTTAGTATGGCAAGTCCTTGCCCATTTGCTTTAAAATCACAAATTTTATAACCACCAGAGCAAAATTATAAGGCAAATATAGGGGATGTTCCTGAAATTCAGTGACACTTGAGAACTATCAGCTATGTCTAGACACCTGCAGGTGTTTCTGGCATATTCTGGCAGGCAAGACAAGCTGAATTTTGATGTTATTCCACTTTAACAGTTTTATTAATTGCCAATCTTTTTTCCTCTTTTCCAAAACCCTGGTAGAATAGTCATTATCAAACCTAATTGGATTTTGATTAAATTTTAATGGTCTTTTCCTCCAGGCATATTTTAGTACCAACTCCTTCTCCAAATAAGATAGAAACTTTATGATTATTGGTCTGGGAGGACTAGAGGAGGATGTTGACACTGGCTTTCCTAAAGCTCTCTGAACCCTTTCAATACCAAAGGACAGACCCTCCTTTAAATCTAAAATCTCTGGAATCCAGTTATTCAGGAAAGAAATTATATATTCTCCTTCAGCTCTCTCAGGGATGCCAAAAATCCTTATATTTGACCTTCTCTCCCTGTTTCTCAGGTCATTCACTTTATTGAGAAGCCAATGTTTTGTTTGATGAGAAAATCTTTTTGGCTTTCTTCTTCCTTCAGTCTTCCATCAAAATCATTCAGGGATGCTTCTAAGTGTGTTATTCTAGATTGATGCTGCTGTATAAGTTCCTTGAGATAATATGTTTGTTTCTGACAATTTTCCTTGAGGTTTTGTAAATTCTTCTTAAAATCATCCATTTTTAGTGAGAGTTCTTGTAGAACAGATGTCACAAGCTGCATTTCTTTTTTTAAAGCCATGTCAGAATGAGAAGTCTTCAAAGTGCTCATCTCCATGAATGATGTATTCTCCTTTATAATTTGACAGGAAAGAATTTTCCTAAGTTCACCAAATTTACTAATAAAATAGTTTATACTTTTATCAATTCTAAGTATTTTTGCTAAAATAAAATAAGTAATTTCCTGTTTTTTATACTAGTTTCATGTCACCATGAAAGTCTGCTGCTATCAGTTGGCCATCTTGGACCCGCCCCTAAACTTAAATTTTCTAAATATGATTTCCTGTTCTATTTAGTACGGCAAGTCCTTGCCCATTTGCTTTAAAATCACACATTTTATAAGCACCAGAGCAAAATTATAAGGCAAATGTAGGGGATGTTCCTGAAATTCAATGACACTTGAGAACTATCAGCTATGTCTAGACACCTGCATTTCTTAACCAAACTAGAATATAAATAATTCCAGTGATGGGCATACACATGGGCAGTGCAGTGGTGCAGCAGTTTGCATTGCTGATTCACAGCAAGAGATTCTCTGGTTTGATTCTCAGCTGGGGTGACTTCTGTGCAGAGTCTGCATGTCCTCCCTGTATTCATGTGGGTTTCCTTTGGGTGCTCCGGTTTCCTCCCACATTTCAAAGACACGTGTCTGGAGCCTTTCTCCCTGGGCCTCTGCTGAAAATGGGCTCTGTCCCAGTTGGACTTTCCCAGTAAACAAATGTTAAATAAAAAATACTAAAAAAAATGATTACATAAGTAAATGATGGGTCATTTTAAAGCACTGAAGCAGAGATACCTGAAGTGGAATATAGTACATCTTAATACTTAGCTGGCAGAAGGCTACAGATATTCTGTGAAAAGCTTACATTATGCAAAGCTTCTAGGGGAGTAGACTCATGTTTGTAGAAAATTTATATCTAAAACACAGTTTCAATACCATTTATAACTGAATACCCAAATCTCACAGTTGGCACAAGACTGAGGATATGAGTGTATGCAGTACCTGTTATTTATTCCCATATCCCTCACTTGCCTACTGTGTAGCCTGAGCAAGTCACCTAACCAGACATTGCTTCTGGGTTGCCCATTAAAAGAGATTGTATGTTTAGTGGGCCTACCTGGTTAAACACTGGGTATTTTTATTATTGTCTGTTATCCCCACAGTTTTACTAAAAATGTCAAATAAGTTTAGATATATAACCTTGCATTGATAATGTCCACCAATAGGCCTACATGATCATTAAAATGTGTCATGCTGACATGTTTCTATTAGGTGTGATACACGAGTATATGATTTCTACTCAGGTTGGCAGAATGCATCTTATGCCTAGATTATATCGTTATTATTTTGTTACTGCATGAGAACTAAAATATCATATATATGCCTTCATATTTTTTCAGTTGTAACATACTGTGACTCAAACTTCATGGCATGAAGAAGCCAATGGTGTAGGCTTAAATTCAGATTTGAGCTGCATTTAAATCAATTAAGGTTGAATTTCAGTCTTGTCTGCATTTATCCCTTTGTGTCCTAATATAGTTCATGTATTATCTCTATGATTGTCCAAAGGGAAGTTGACCTTTAACCTTTTATACATAAATACCATATGTAGAGGTTCATAGGCCTTTACTGTCACAGTCTGATATTTTCCAACAAACTTAATTTTCATCGAGGTGGAATGTGACTTCTGCTTAGGCAGAAATATTCAGCACCACTCCGGAATATATCCTTAATGAGCTGCTATTACATCAGAAGTAAAACTCATACTTCTCCTGCACTGTATGTATTTTATGACCAGCTATACTTTTAAAGCTGCAACCATGCTCAAAGTTCACTCTGCTCTAATGTCAATCCACACTGTTTCAGTACCCCATCAATTTAGTTACTCCCTACAGCTCCTCCTCATTTGGAAGTTACCAACCACTACTGTCTTCTTATTTTTAAACTCAGCTGTTTTCTTTTCCTTTATGTCTTGCATAGGAATGATGCACTTGTATATATATTCTAGTTTAGTACATAATGCACTAATAACCTAATCCATTTCTTCATGTGCTGGTCAACATAAGTCAAGAAAGGCATTTGTTATTTGTCAAATTCATTTTGACACCTTTATCCATAGGAACAGTAGAAAGAGAGGCTGTACCACGACTTGTATGAAAATTTAAGGAAAAATGATGAACTAGTAGTCATATTATGAAAGAGGTGACATAGAGATGTGAGATATGTGTGTGTGTGTGTGTGTGTGTGTGTGTGTGTGTGTGTGTGTGTGTGTGTATATATATATATATATATATATATATATATATATGCACTAGACAATCTAGACGTACTGAAATGTCGAAATTCAGTATGTCGAGACCGAAAAGTGGAAAGTGCAGTTAACTGAAACTACACTATGCCGAATCCGCAAATGTCAAATCCGCCACTATCATGATGTCAGGTTCGTGACTTGTGGTGCAGTTTGTGGATTTATCTTGGGTTTCAGGTAAGTGTTATGTGTTTGAGGATAATGGGTAGGGATTTTAGTGCATGTGAGTGTGTGCGGTGGTGTTTGTTGTGTGTTTGTGTATTTAGTGTGACCTCGGAGTTAGGGGGTGGGGGGTACAGCCCCCTTGATTATAGGTAGGTTAAGTGTGTTTGTGTGTGTTGTTATGTTTGTTTAGTTAGGTAGGTGTATGTGTGTGTGTGTGATTATGTCCTGGTTTGTGTGTGTGTGTGTGTGTGTGTGTGTGTGTGTGTGTGTGTGTGTGTGTGTGTGTGTGTGAATGGTCACGATTGTAGTATTCGTGATTGTGGGTTTTTGTCTATGTGTTTTTTTGACTATTCAGTCTCGGAATACTGAAATTCAACATTTTAGTATTTTGAGATTGTATAGTGAATCCAGATATATATATATATATATATATATATATATATATATATATATATATATATATATATATATATATATATATATATATATATATATATATACATATACACTAATAGTGGACATCTAAGGTGATAACAACCCAGAAGACAGACTGTCAGCAGTGAGAATGCTAATAGATTTAATTCCTTGTTGATATATGACACTAATCCAATGGTATGCAAGCAAGGAACCTTTGGCTAGGCTTATATAGGCCCTATGGCCAATAGCCTAGTACCTACCTATGAACCTATGAAGTTTATGATTTACTTAAAGATATATATATGGTGCTCTGTAGTGAAAAAGAAAGGACTCGTCAAAGTAAATCAGTTGATGAAAGCAGTCTTTTTCATGGCACACTCTTTGCTTTTATTAGGTGTTGGATATCATACAGGAAAGCTAACCAGTGTCATTTCTCATGAATGAGTTTAGAGTAGTGTTTCAGTTTGCCAGCAACATAAATCAATATACTGATGTTGTTAAGAAACGCTGGCACCTTTTGCAAGAAGTACCTAATCTAAATGCTATTACCACTAGCATTCCACAGTTTAGCTTTAGGAATAATAAATCACTCAAACAGCATCTTTGTAATAGAGAGACACACAAGCCAAATTCTCTTTCCACACGTCAGGGTACCTATCCATGCCGGTCATGTAGTGCATGTCCTAACATTTATAGCACAAATACATATACTCACCCAACAAAACAGTTCCATCTGTATTCCCATACATATGCTGATTGTAAAAGTACTGATGTGGTTTATTATGGTTTCTACAAGAGATGTCCTGTTTTCTATGTTGGCAAGACTAATAGATCTTTTAAAGATAGAATTTTGGAACATCTTAATAATATCAGGAATAGAAAACATACAAATGCATTAGCTAATCATGTTATGAACACTGATCCCTCACATTCCTTCCAGTTTTTTGTCTTACAACAGATACATAAAAATTTGAGAGGAGGGGATATAGAAAATATTACTGAAGGTCATGAACAAAAATGGATAATGAAACTTAATGCAGACAAATATCCAGGTCTTAATGGTACCACATCTCTGGTCCCTTTTTTGAAAGCCAGATGCCTTAAACACAAATAATTTTAAGCATAATATTTATTGCCTCTTACTTATGAATGAATTTTACATAATTGATTTTTTAAAAAGATTTTTTATGCTTAGTAGAAGCTTATGTTATGTATTTTATCTGATTTATGTTTAGTTTTTGTCTGTGCCTTTAAATGCTCCTTCAGGTATGACATCACTAATTATGCTAATTGGTTTCAAGAGTATTTAAGAAATGAGCTGTTTTAACATTTTGTCTGAAGAAGCAACTGAGTGTTGCGAAAGCGCTTACCACTGTTTTCTTTTGTTTATTTTATTAAAGACGCTATTGTGTGCTACCTTGGTGCATTGTTTTTTTGTTGTCATTTCTCATGAACCTACGTGGGGCATGTCTCAGGCAGTTTACAACTCATGTAGGAGGAAACATGTTAGATCCGGTGCTCTTAAATGGTTGGCAAACGATGATACAGAATGCAGTAGTTAAGTAGCAACAGCTGGCCACATTGCAAAGCATGGATGATGGAGTTTAACTACCCTTAACTTGGCAAAATGGGAGAACCCCATCAAGAAAGCATTGCATGGGCATCTAAAATGAGTAGAATAACTGAAAAACTGAAATATCCCATTGTACACAAGACGTTTCTGGAAATCACGTCAACAAAACCAAATAGCACACAATCTACTAAAATCTCTGAAGAAGCATCAAAGGAAGTTAAGAAAAATAAAAAAATGCAAGTGTGAAAATTAAAGGTCAACAGAACAAAATGAAAACAATGATATGAAATAAATCAGAAAGAACAAAAGAAAGCAATTCATGTGGCAAAAGTTTGGGCTGTAAAAATCTAACAACTTAAGCTAAGACATTTAATATGTACATTAGAGAGAAGGACAAACATAAGAGAGAGTCATATAAAGATTAAAAGTGAGCAGAGAGTGAGAAGACAGAGAAAGTGGGCAGCCATGTCTGTTATGTATTAAGACGATGGGAACTACCTAAACTGCCCTTCAGAAACATTCTTGATAAGAGGGTCGATTCTAGTATATTTACACCAAAACAAATTTTGAATAGGATCTTAAAATTGAAGGTAGATTAGATAAAATGTGAGATTTGCTGAGAAATCTGGAAAAAAATCAAAATACTAGATTTTTTTCTGGGAAGTACAATGATCTAGAACATATAGATGGAGGAAAAAGTACATGTGTTTCCGGTTATAAAACAAAAATGGGTACTGGAAAAAAACATAATGCTACATAGCAATAAGTTTGACCCAGTATAATAGAATCACTTATAATGGGCATAACTACTGAGTACACAGTTCCAAGATGGGGTACAGGATCAAAGGCTGGGGGTACAGGATCTAAGGTTGCATGTATTGACAGAAGGAAGATTCAGACAAACATAATGTATTTATTTTAATATGTCACTCTTTATATTGACAAAACATGTCTGTGGATGTAGCCTGCAGAGATTAATATAAACACTGGACATTTTCAAGGATAGTATCCTGTGTTAAAAACTGGTTGGATAGCAGGGCAGAGACAGAGAGAAAGAGATATAATTAATGAAATCCAGAGTAAAGAAAGGGAAGTGGGAGGGTTGTATGTAGTATACCATAGCATTAATTTCTGGAATCAGTTTTCTTTAACTTATCTGTTAGTGACACTGCAGAGGAAATAAAGGGAGTTTGTCTTTTTTGCAGACATTATACATCAGGGTTGGCAGAGAAATTTGACTGCACATGGGAAGGCACTTTGCATGGTTACAGAAAAATTAAGTGTGCATGTTAATAAGGAAAATTAGGCAATCTAGGGATGCTAAATAAGATCAGTTTGCTTCCTACAAGCATATGGTAGTGCTGCATCTCAGTTACTAATTACGGCACTAGAGATACCCCTCCACAATAACTAGTGTGAAGATGTTTATTGGTGAAGGATTAATAAAAGTAGCAAAGAACTGTTGGAAGTCCCATGACCAGAATATCTATCAAGGCAGATACTAAAGGATCTTGATACAGATGATGCAGAAGAAATTAAAGAGAAGGGTCATGAATGAAATGATCAAGCAGATAAAAAATAATTAACAAAGTCCTCTGGCCATGTTGTCTAAGCAGTCTTTATTATATCCCAGATGACCTGAGTTTGATTAATGGCCAGGACAGGAGGATCTGATTGCATCAGTTGATGCCAGTTTCTATCCTAGGAGGATAATTAGATACATCCTATTGTAGGATCAGCACCTGACAGCAGACGGCAAAGTCTATGCACCAAAATCAGGGGAATATGATGGAAAAGCCTGTCCAGAAGTTCTTTATAGCATAGTCTGACACAGCTTCTACACATCTGTGTTCAGCATTTCATAATAGTCTTTGCTCCTTGCCTTCTCTTCAAAATCTTGTAATCCCTGCTAGATGATAACTGTAGTCCTTGACTCTAGCCTCCCGTACCCAGATGCCCATGGATGCCAAGGAGAAGGAGGAATAATTTGGCCTATCAGGAGAGTGAGGTTTCAGTTGTTACTGATGGATGGAGGCCAGCAGGAGATGTGAAAAAAGAATTAATTTAAAAAGTAAGTGCATTTTTATATGTTCCTGATGCAGCTAATAGCTTTCTTTAACTTATATTTGAATAACTTATGCCTCTAGGTAGGCAATATGTTTACAGATTAAATATTTATAAAAACATACCACATAAATCAGCTGAGATGGAAACTTCATCAGGACTAAGATACCATATTGAATTTGTGTTGTGATTAATTAAGACTTATCTTTAAAAGATAACTGAGCTTATGGCATGTTCATTCTGATTAGGTCTCTGCTATTATGGTGTGATTGACAAAAATACTTTTTTGTCATTAAACTAGCTGTGAGCTTTCATTGGTGTCTACAACATTTTTTGTATGGAATTAATAACTAATTTTCTCATTATTGATTTAGATTAATATTTATCTTTTTGTGAAATGCTGATTTGATAGATAAAACTAGTCCATACCAGATAAACCCTTTCCTGTTTTCTTTTATTAGAAGCTGTAACCATATGTTGAGACAGTTGTGTGTTGGTCCTGATTCTTGTCATTGACTTTTGATTATTAAATTTAGGCTCTTGAAATATTTCATCCAAAAATCCAAAATACATCTTTTCCCATTGTTGCACTGGATGCAACTCGAAGGAGGAATAGAAAAACTAGAAAAGGGGAATTATAGATGCAGTAAGTATTTTTGGCATAAAAATCCTGACCTATGAGGAAGAAGGAACACTTTTGTTATTGTTGTTGTTAAAACCCACAGTTCATTGGGAAGCAGCAACATCATGAACTCTAAGAAACTCAGTGAAAACAAACTGTGTGCATCTGGTAAGCTTATTAAAATCATGTTAATCCTAAACTTAATGAGATACATTAGAAAGGTAAATGTCTGAGCCTTGAAAGATAAAGCTCGTTGTATCTGTGACTGTGTGTCCAGTGACTGTCCTGCTGAACTCTCCGATCTCAAATTTGTTTTAATCCTTTGACTTTCAAATTTTAGTGTAAAATACCTAAGATTTACTAAAATTTCTTTTCTGTGTTTTTGTAACACTTTAGTTTCTCTGTATAAAGTTTAATCACACCTTTCCTTAAGTTTTTGTATTTATCACTGTATTGCTAAATTTTGTAATGGAGCTTTTCTCCTCGGGTCTCTGCTGAAAAAGGGCATCTTGTCCAGTCAGACTAACCTGGTTAACAAATGTCCAATAAATAAATAAAAATAAATCTGTGACTGAGTGCAAGGCTGAGTTAAGAAAACTAGCTTGTGAATATAATAATGGAAAGGCAGTACAGCAGATATTGACATACAAGATTGTGTGCTGAAGGGATGATGAGAACATACAAAGAATTCTATGATCAGAAATTAATTTAGTACTGGAAAATCCATTTAAAATCATTCTAGTTGTAGAAGAATAGAAATACACATGTTTTGCAAGTAAGACTTCAGTAATATGTAAAAGTAAAATATCAAAAAATGTAAAGAGCATGTGCCAGGAATGCTGAAGGTGATAAAATGAATGCTACAGGTGCCTTGAGAAACAGCACATAACTGAATATAATATCAGGTAGAAAAATGATGTCAAATGGTATGAAAAGAACTTTAATGCCTATTCTTTGTATGATGTTTTTGCAAATGAAAGTCTCGCCAGCCAGTCCTCAATGTTATTATCAAAAAACTGCTACTTAAACAAAAACCTAACTCCCTAGCAGCAGACCATCTACCTGGCAAATATCTAAAAATGGTAGCAGAGGAGCTTACCCTGTCTCATTTATGATATACTACTCTATCAATGATTCATTACTATGTAAAAATGTAAAATCCTCCACATCCACAAAAGTGGTCTTTATACCAAACTCACCAATTATAGATCCATCATCATCCTCTACACATTATAAAAAATACTTAAAAATTGCATTCAAACCCATCTCCTACACTATATCACGCAAAATGCACTCCTCTGTCCTTCATAGCATGGTTTCCACTCCTACCACCATACTCCCAGTATCTTCCTTAACTTCAATAATACTGTTAACATAAATAAAATGATGGTAAATGTCTATCTGGTCTCTTTCTTGATCTATCCAAAGCTTTCAACACTGTCTCCCACCCTATACTCTTAAAAAAATCTAGGCCTTGCCAATTCCTCACTATCCTGGTTTTGTAGTTACCTCTCTAGCAGACTCAAGGTAGTAAAATGGCTCACTGACATCTCATCCTTTCTCACTGTTGCATTTGGGGTCCCACAAGAATCCAGACCGGCACCTATCTTGTTCATCATATTTATTAATAACTTTGATCTGGTAAGTAAGAATGCTGCCTAAGTATAGTATGCAGATGATTCTACCAGCATCTGCTCAGTAAATAACCTTGATTCCCTACAACAAATGACCCAGGAATCCTTCACTTCTATAGAAAACTAAGTGCCTCACAGCTTTTCCTAAACACCAACAAAACTAATTTCCTGCACTTCCAAACACCTCACAGTAAAGAAAGTGTCCTTCACTATCACCTCTTCAAACAATACCAAAACAGAACTCATCACACAAACCAAACTACTAGGCATTTACATAGTTGAAGACCTAAAGTTTGACTTCCATTTTCAACATACAGTGAAAAAAAACACACACTAAAAACTAAGCACTCTCTTTATAAAGCAAAACCCTATCTATCTAACACTGTAAGATTTCATACCACCACTACATCCAACTACCTGCTCTCCTCTACTTAGAACCAATGCTGACAAACATCCAACTAACTCAACTAAGCAAACGTAAGCAGTGTTACAACAAGGTCACAAAGTTTACAGCTAGCCTCCCACATAGATCGCATCATTGCTTGGCTCTCAAACACCTCCAGTGGCTTGATCTGCCTCACCAACTCACAATACTCCCAACTCCCTATTATCTATGGTCTAATTAACAAACCAAATGACTGTCCATCTCTAGCCAGTCTTGTACAACCATATGACCCAAACAGAAGTTTGTGCTCTTCTGACAACGACATCTCACGTACATCAAAATCTAATAACTCCACAGGTAGTTCACCCTACTCCCATCAAGTGTCAAAAACCTAGAACTCCATCCCCATAACAGTAGGAAAGGACTTCTCACTAAAATCATTCAAACTACATGTACTCAACACCTGGCTCTGCTCTCCTCCTCCTCCCTGTACGGTAACTCACACACTCTTTCTCCTCCGTTGTCATACTCCTTCACCCTCATCCACTCTTGACTTATGTTTCTCAACTCTAGCTCACTCACCAGTACATCTCTTGTATGCCTGTGTACTTTATCAAATTTGAAATGCATTCTCCCTGTTTTGGAAAATGATGTAAAGACTATTTTTTTACAAGAAACATCTTTATTAAATTATTCCTTATGACATAGGCAATCTTGCATTTATATAAATACACATATATCCCTCCATTGTTCCTTTGTGAATTGCTTATTCAATCTCTCTTCCCAATCCTTTCTAAATTCCTCTGATTGATTCTTATAGATATCATGCAATATTTTATATGCTCTACTAATTATTCCATTTTTAATGACAGCTTCTGTTCTAGATTCCACTATAAACTCTACTAGTGCTAGTGTTTTATTTTAAGACCCCTATATTTCATTCTCTTTGCCTATATTTTGATATCAATCCTTGATAGGAAAGGCAGTCTCTAACCTGGAGTCCAATAAAATTCTTGGTGTCTTCCCATTCTATTACCTTTCTCTCTTTAGTTATTTGCTCCCAATACCTTGGTTCCTTTGCTAGTTTTCTCCAATAAATTCCAACCCCCTCTTTCCTATTGTCTGTATCCCTAATTGCAGTCTTCCATATCAGCAGAATCTCCTTTATCCATTCCCATGTTGGCTTAGTTCTTGGAACACTTTATAAATATAATATTCTGCATGGTTTTTGTTATTCTCCTTAAAGATATGCATTCAAAATTCCAATCTCTCCTTGTTTCTTGATCTTCCCCATTTCATCATCAGCCCTTTCCACTTTGAAGTATAGGTTTCTGCTTGAGCTATGTATTGGAGCCTTAACTGTGTATCTCTGAAACACCCTTTCAAATAAGGTAATCCAAGTCCACCCTGCCCTATTGGAAGAATCAGCTTATCCCACTTGACTCTTGCTGTCTTCCCCTCCCAGATAAAATCTTTCAGCTCTTTATTAATTGCTATCCACAACTTCTTCTCTGGTTGATAAAAATATGCCTTTCCTGTGTATAAGACTAAAGGGACTAAAAACATTTTAACTGCTTATATCTTACTATCCATATCCATATAACAGACCTTCCATTTTCTCAGACTTTGTATTATCTTTTGTTTAGTCACTTCTCACACATCCTTAGCTGTCCATCAGAATCATTTGTAGTCCATACACCTAATTACTTCATTTTATCATGTCCCCACAAATATGGAAATTGCTGAACCAATTTGTGCATGGGTACATAATTTAATGCTATTGCCTTTGTGTTATCTTTATTAATTTTGTATCCTGAAAAGATTTGAAACTGTCTCAAAATGTTCCACAGCACTGTAATATTCTTTTCAGGTTTTGCCAGGTATAAAAATAATATCATCAGTAAATAGAGTCAGCTTTCCTTGACTACCATTCCAGTTATTTTTCTTGAATTTATAAGTCCCTTATTGTCTTTGCCTATAGTTCTAAATATAATACAAATAACATAGGGCAAAGATAACACTCCTGCCTGGTTCCTCTGCTCAAGCAGAAATTTTCAGAGAGGACCCCACCCACTTTAATTTTCACCACTGATCCCTCATATATCCTCCTAATCAACCTTATAATTTTATCAGGGAATGGTAATGCTTCTATTGCCCTGCTCATAAAGTCCCAGGTTACTATGTCAAATGCTTTCTCTGCATCAAGATCCACTAACAACAATGCTATTTTCTTATATCCTGCTTCCCTCTAGATCATCAGTTCTCTCTGTTAATGTTTGCCAAATATTTGCCTTCCCTCCACAAAACCACATTGATCCATATCTATCAATTTTATCCTCACTTTTGTCATTCTTTTAGCCATTATAAACACAAACACTTTATAATAATGATTAATATTGCAATGGGCCTGTATGAAGCTAGATCTGATGGATCTTTACCCTCTTTAAATATTACAGCCACCACTGCTTTCTTACAGGATGTTGGTACTTCTCCTCCTCTTCAAGTACTCTTAGACAAAACCTTCTGGATCTTCAATAGTTTTTTCCCTCCTAGCTTCCAAACTTCCACAGGAACATCATCTATTCCTGGGGACTTTCCTGTAGAGTGGTTATATGTTACCATTTTTATCTCATCTCCTCCTGTCCTGTTAGTAGCCTCATCTACCTCTAACATTGGCATATTTCATTTTTCCATAAGCATTTCCATTCGTACCCTTTCTTGATTTCCATATTTCTCTGCTTTATACAGACTTTCATAGAATTTCTGAAATATTTCTAATACATCTGCAGGATTTCTTGTTACCTTCCTTGTTATAGGCACCCTAAGCTAGGTGACAGCCCTTTATACTTTCTGTTTCCTGAGTTGTTGTGCTAAAAGCTTTTGTGATCTTGAGTTATTATCAAAAAAAAATAGCTGCTTAACAGCAATCCTGCTAAACTCATGCATATTATTGAGGTAATCCGTTATTTTCTGTTTAGCATTCTGCAGTTGCTCCTCTTCTTGTTCTGTGAAATTCCCCGTATTCTGCAATACTTTAACATTTGCCAATACCTCTAAATAATTCTTGTTACTTCTTAAGCATTTCTCTTTATTTCTGCCCTATGTTTAAACTTTACTTTAACTATATCCCATTCCCTATCTATATTTTCAGAAAAAAAAATCTATCTTCTCTAATAGCTCCTGAATAATTTCTACTACACATTCTTTAAATTCCACTCTTTTCAACAGATAGGAGGGAAAGTGCCAGTATCTCATTTTTATTTAATTACCCAGTGGTTTATTTTAGTTATTATTGGTGCATGATCTGAGAACAGTTATTGGGTGTATATCAAGAACGTCAATTAAATGTACATGTTCCTGTGAAATGTAAATTCTGTCTCACATAACCCAGTTTTTGTATCTTGGGGAACAATATGTAAATTCACTCCAAATGCATAGTATTGAATTCACATTTTCTATGACAAATATTTTCATAAATTTCTTCAAAATTCTACCCTCCTTTGTTATACTTTCCCTTCTGGGACCCCAGCCACATCTTCACTGCTAGAAATCAAATTCCAGTCCCCATCTATAAGTAATATTCTTTGCTGTAATCTGATTATTTCTCCCAAAATTTTCTTAAGCTCCATTATAGCAGTTTTAGGTGGAATATTAAATACATGCCAATGTAATCCCCCTCCCTTGCCAGTAGCTCCTTAGTACTTCAAATCTGCCATTATTATCTTTTCATCCTCTTCTATCACTAGTAGAGTTGCTCTTGCAATTAATATAAGTACTCCTCTTTTCCTTTGTCCCAGGTATTCTGCTGAATAATCATCCTGAAAACATTTATTTATCAAATTCACATGTTAAGTTCTTTCCAAGTGTTTCTCTTGTAGCATAGCTATTTGCACTCTACATTATTTACTATAGTTTACTACTGTTTCTTTTTCGTATTTATCTGCAAGACTACTGACATTTAAAAACATTACAGAAAACATCATTGTATTAAAAAGTTTTTATTCTCACCTTTTATATATAACAG
Organism: Protopterus annectens; assembly: GCF_019279795.1. Classification (NCBI taxonomy): domain Eukaryota; kingdom Metazoa; phylum Chordata; order Ceratodontiformes; family Protopteridae; genus Protopterus; species Protopterus annectens. The sequence goes on along the minus strand of NC_056725.1, from coordinate 977,996,785 downwards.
CTTTCTGTTAAATGTCTAGTTCCAGCTCTTGTGTTGCATGCATATACCTTTTGGAGGGTTGATCTTTTGTATAGTTGTATCTTGTCCTATCCATTTCGGCCTATGTCACATCTTACAAAAAAAAAAAAACACACCGCAATACCTCAATAAAACCTATTAACCTAATTAATGCTAACACACAAAACTGTGTATATCTTCAAATATTAAAGTTTTATCCTCCTGATAGGAACATATGTCCCAGACTGACAGCCACAGTCATAGACTTCAGTTAACCTAAAAGAAAGGTTATCCATGTTAGGGCACATTGTGCAGCCGGCAATTCTACAAAGTCCTGTCTAGTTTTGTCTTATGTTTATAGCTCTCTCAGTTGGTAAAATACCTAAATGTTTTCTGAAAACATTATTGTCGGTCTCCTACTTTGGACACAATAGAAGAGTCTTTGTGAGTTCTGTTCAAGCAGCTTTATTTTATACGAACACATCACTATAGAAGTTACTGACTTTAACTTAAGTAAATTATATACAAACTAACAACTGTGATCATGCATGTTCTCAGTCTGGCTGCTCTTATAAAATGGCAGTAGGGATTGCATGTGTCTGGAATTTATACATGCACATACAGCCTTGACATGCTTCTTAAAGATAGAGCACACTTCATTTGCATTCTGATCTACATGCTCCCTCTTTGAGAAATAGATCATGCAATTCTGTGAGTCTATTTAGCATGCAGAAATCACAGGTAATTCTTTGTCATGTATTACACAATACTAACTATATATATATATATATATATATATATATATATATATATATGTATGTGTGTGTGTGTGTGTGTGTGTGTATAATATATATATATATATATATATATATATATATATATATATATATATATATATATATATATACAATCAAGTCCACATTGCTGCGTATCTCACACTAGGCTTTGCTACTTTTACATATCATGTGACATAAAACTGGGAATTATATTTAGCAACTGGAACTGTCTCTGCAAAATGTTTGACCTGTGGAATGTATAGAACATTTTTTGTAATGGAATCAGAATTTTGAACACATTCTGGTATGGAAACAGTGTCTGATACACTCTTAGATTTGAAGTCTGCATCACAGAAAGAATGTTGTGATGGTGATGATGATTCTCGTACAGGAAGAAGATGTCTATGGTTCCTCCTATATTCCACACCATCGGAGTCTACCAGGTAGGATCTTGGCTTGGCACAGATGCCTGAAACATGTCCAATTCAATCAAAAATGTTCATTGTCTTGATTTGTACCATCTCTCCCTCCCTCAATGGACAAAGTAATATGCTCTTCCCTTAATGGACGAAGTAATCTGCTTAGTCAGTCGTAACTAGATTTCTGGATATTTACACTTCTTAACCAATTGAGCCTTGATGGTTTTACTTTTCTTAGGTTTAGACTTCAATAAACTGGAAGTAATGAGAAGCATAGTTCTAGTTTGCCTGGAAAGTAGTCTTTGAGCAGGTGTGCCAAGAATATCGTTATGGGGTATGTTTCTGAGATTATGCAAATTCAAGAACACATTGGTATTTTCACGCTTTGATCTTTCAAGTAACTGCTTTGCACTCTGTACTGCATGTTCAGCTAGTCCATTTGACTGAGGATATTAAAACTACTAGTGGCATGCGCAAAGTCCCATTCTTTTGCAAATTTCTGAAACAACTGACTAGTAAATTAAGTACCATTGTCAGAAAGAACTTTGTGTGGACTACCATGAACTGAGAAATGATATTTCAACTTAGTAATAGCAGTGGATGTTAGGTTATGTAGTAGATCAGTCTCAAAACAACTTGAATAAGCATCTACCAAAACCAAGTAGTGTTGATTGTTCCACTCAAAGATATCAGCTGCAACTGTTGACCAAGGTAGTTCAGGAACTGGACTTAGCTGAAGTGGATCTCTTTGCAAATACAATATAGTACTATTGCATACTGAACAAGAAGAAAGTACTTTATCAATTTTTTTTGGTAATGAAGGCCAAAATACCAATTCTTTTGCTCTTCTCTTAGAGGCTGCGGATCCTAGGTGACCACAATGCAAAATCTGGATAGATTCTTGTTGTAAGGAAGCAGGAACAACAATTTTAGGACCTTTGAAAATAATGCTGTCTTCCATCAACAATTCATCTCTGTAAGGAAAATAGGTTTGCACTTCAGGTGGTACACTAGATTGCTTTGACAGCCATCCAACATTAATGTAGTGATTGAGCTTCTGCAAAATTGGATCAGTCTGAGTGTGATCTCTCAACTCATCACGTCTAGTGGTAGAAAACTTATGCATTGACATCACATCAAAGTCAAAATTCTCTTCATCAAGCTGTTCTGTCATATTTCTGGATGCTCTGGATAAGGTATCAGCCAGATAGAGCAATTTGCCTTTTGTGTAAACCATTTTGAAATTGTACTTTTGCAATTTGAGCATCATTCTTTGTAATCTCTCTGGAGCAGAATGCATAGGCTCCTTTACAATAGTAACTAGAGGTTGGTGGCCAGTTTCAATCTGAATAGCTCAACCATAATTATAATCATGAAACTTAGAACATGCAAATACTATTGCCAAAAGCTCTTTCTCAATCTGAGCATATTGCATCTCAGTTTGGGTTAGTGTTCTAGATGCATAGGGTACTCGTCTGCCCTCTTGAATTATAACTGTGCCAAGACCAAATTTTGAAGCAGTAACTGGTTTGTTCACATCATAGTATCTTAAGGTAGTTGGGGTGGCAATTTTCTGCTTAAGGTCTTCAAATGCCTTCTGGTGCTGTTCCAATCATGACCATGCAACATTTTTGTGCATTAGTTCTCTTAAAGGTGCTGTCAACTCACAGAAGTCTGGCACAAACTTACCTAAATAGTTGACCATGCCTAGAAAACATTGTAGAGCTTGTACATTATCTGGTGCTGACATTTCAAAAACAGCTGCTTGGTTGGTCGGGTCTGGCCTCAAGCCTGTACTCATGAACAAATGACCTATGTGTGTAACTTCTGGAAGTCTGAATTTACACTTTAAATGATTGAGCTTCAAGTTTACTTCACATGCTCTGTCTAGAACTTTCTTGAGGTTTCTGTCATGCTGTGCTTCACCATTGCCTCCAACCAATAAATCATCTACTATTAGGGCACAAGGATAGCCCAAAAAAATTTGCTCCATTGCACACTGAAAGACTTCACTTGCAGAATTTATTCCAAATGGCATCCTTAGGAATCTGTATCTTCCAAATGGAGTACCAAAAGTAGTTACAAATGAAGATTTGCGATCAAACATTACTTGCCAAAATGAACTGTTTGCATCCAAGACAGAGAAAACAGTGGCATTCAATATTAGGCTGCGACCTCCTCGACTGTGTGCATTGGATGATAAGGTCTCCTTAATGCTTTGTTCAGATCTCTTGGGTCAATACATATTCTGATTTCGACTGAGCCTTTTTTGTGAGCTGCTACCATAGTTGACATCTATTTAGTTGGTTCTTTGACTAGACAAATCAGACATTGCTGCAACATTTTATCCAACTGAGTATTTATCCAGCATAGCTATCAGAACTCTTCTTGCTGGTCTGACTATGGGAGTGACCTCGGGGTCTAACTTCATGGAATAAACAACTGGACGTTTGCCTAACTTATCATCGAAAACATCAGCATACCCAGAGAAAATGGCTTCAGAAAAATTAGAACTCGGAAATGCACTTATATGATGGCCTTCTTTAGCAAAAGAAAGCAGTTTCTTTCTTAAACTATCTTTGAGACCCAATAAAGATTGCATTGGTCTTCAGACTACATAGAATAACAAGTTGTAACAGTTCTCAGTCAAATAACATAAAAGTATCACTAAACCTCCAGTCTGAAATGCTTCATCTCCATAAGCAACAAATCTCACACTACTGACCACATTGAGTTGTTCATTAGTTCTCACTGTAGCAAATGTCTCTGCTGATATAACATTACATTTTGAACCAGTGTCTACTTTAAGCTCTGTGGGGTTTCCACTAATCTGGACAGTACAAAGCACTTTGCTTCTTGTTAATAAATTCAGTGCATCAACTCTTTCATCAAGCACTGATACACCATCTACATAGAAAGCTGTCTGCTTTGGCTCTACTTGATTGACTTGCTTCTTTGTGTGACCTTTCTTTATAACTGTGTGAGGCTTACTTGGTTTACAAAACTTTTGGAAGTTGTTCCATTTTTTACATTTGTTGCATTGCTGACCAAATGCTAAGCACTTTTTTCTTTCAGACTCATGATTTGCGCCACAATTGCAACAGTTAACAATAAAGCTGGACTTGGGTTTTGCTGATTCATGCTTGTACTGCACTGACCTGGAGCATGCTTCTTTTTTAGAACTTACTGGAAAGCTAAGTGTCTTCTCTGGAAACTTCATAGCTGCCATGTGCTCGGGCCTACTTTTGTTTGCCACATGTTGCATTCTATCTACATTTGCTCTGGAGCCAAATGAAACCATGCTCTTGTCACTCAGAAGCATACTTATATGTTTTCCTGTCATCTCAAGGATTTGAAAAATCTCTATGGCTTTGCTCAACATTAAATCACTGTCATGAAGTAAATCTTTCTCACGGCAGCACTGTTAATACCACACACAAGCCTATCCTTTATCATGTCATCTTTTAAGTCACCAAACTAACATGTTTTAGCTTTGTTTCTCATGTCAGTTATATAAGCTGCAAATGTTTCCCTGGTTTCTGATCTCTCATGTAAAACAAATGCCTCTGTGATGTAATATTTGTCTGGGGCTTACACATTTCTCTGAACTTGCATTTCAAACACTCAGGGTCTTCTTTTGATTCAGCCTGTACAACAATATAACAGTTTTCACCTTCTCCTTCATATACTGTAGGTGCATACACAAATGAACGCTCTCTTTCTATGGCCTTTGACCAAGATAGGTTTAGCAAAATTAATGCCCTGGTGAGTGCATCTCTATCTGCATAAGCTGCTTGTATAAAACTATTGTATTCTTGCTCAAATATTCTCCAGTTCTCTGCAATATTCTGATCAAATACAAGTGGTAGGCGCTTTCAAAATCCATATGCCATATTAACATATACCAGTGAAGGGTTTTGCAAATAAGCACAAGCATACTCTCATCCACATATGCCAAAAACTTATGCCAGTATTTGTAACTTTGTCCAATGCATTTGTGGTTCTGAATTTATACCTTTTGGGCTTTTCAAAATAATGCTAATAAACAAACCCGTACCTTTGAATAATTGGACTTTGTGAAATAAACGTCGTGGACGCTTTATTGCAGTGCTAAAATCATTTATCATCATTTGGCTAAAGTCATTTATCATCATTTAAAGAAACATCTCAAACAACATTATGATGCAAGTGAAATATCATTTTGCAATAAATAACCTCTTATCAGTGTAAGAACCATATCAAATAACTGCATGATGCAAACAAACTGGACCTGTCTTGTCCAAAACTTAATAACATTTTGAAGTAGTTGCACTTTGTGAATAACTGCATACAGCACACTGAAATTTCCCTAAAATGGTGGTACTTTGCTAGGCAACTCTTTACAGTAGAAAGAAAATCTCTGTAATGGCGGCACTTTGCAAATAGACAGACCCAGCACAAGAAACTTTTCAAAAGGGCTATACTTTGACTGAATTTCATGAAATAGTTGCACTATGCAGACAATAAACTCTTTAAAATACATGCACAGTAATAAGCACACACTGTAACCACTTTTACATACTTTGAGATACTTCAAATAACTTTAGTTATGCCCCTGATACAATACAAAGTCATAGTTATGCCAAATCATAGCACTTTGCCAAAACACATGCATTCGCCTTGCTTTATTTTTGCTTTTAATGTGCCATTTTTGTTCTTATTATATTTGTTTTGCTCATCAAGTCCTTTTCATTCCCAATGTACTTTTCTTGTGCTCGTTTTACTATAAACATGCCCAGTTTTGCTTTAAATACACTCATTTAACTTTAAACATGCTTGTTTTATCTTTAAACATACTTGTTTTGCTTTAAACATGCTCAATTTACTTTACTGTTAATAGTTTCATCAAATACCTTTATTTTAAACATTTCTTTTTAGCCAACAAACTTTTCGTGCCTTCCACTTGCTCAGTAATGCAGTTTGTGCCCTTGTAATGCCTGTTTTGTCTCTTCTATCATATAAACAGTTCTCATTACCTTTGATTCTTTTCTGTCTCTTTTTGTGCTCATTTCTCTTAGTTTTACCTTCACTGTTGTCTCTGCACCTCATGATTCCGGATCTTATTCTCTTCTATCCCAGATCTGACATCATGTTGTTCTCCTACTTTGGACACAATAGAAGAGTCTTCATGGATTCTCTTCAATCAGCTTTATTTTATACAAACAAATCACTATAGAAGTTTACTGACTTTAACTTAAGTAACTTATATACAAACTAACAACTGTGATCATGCATGCTCTCACTCTGGCTGCTTTTATAAAATGGCAGTAGGGATTGCACGTGTCTGTAATTTATACGTGCATGTACAGCCTTGACATGTTTCTTAAAGATACAGCACACTTCACTTGCATTCTGATCTACAATTATCTCCTAACCAGTTTCTCTTTTTTGCTAGCCAGTTTATCTTTATCAGATTGTAACCAATTTCTTTTTATCAGCTAGTCTCCATGGAGACATGAGGACTAGATACAGAATTGCTACTAAGTATACATTTATTTGCTAGAACAAAACTTATAATATCCACTATTCTTTTTTCATTTGCTTGCTTTCTCTTAAAAAGTGTTACTAGATCAAGTTAGGTGCCTTAATCCAGTCATTCCCTCATGTAAGAATGAGAAAAGGCACATTATTTTTCTTTTGTCATACTCTTTTAACCAGACTTTGTTTTACATTGCAGTACCTGCATTTCTTAAAACTGAAGAAGAAGAAGGAAAGAAGAAGGGAGAAAGAAAAAAGAAAAAAAAACAGGAACACATGTTTACAATAGTATTGCAATTAAATTTAAAAACAACTGAGAAACTTTGCTTCATAGTAAGCAAAGAAAATCGTATACTACAAAAATAGTACTATTAAGAAAAAACATTTGTTTTACTTACACTTAACTTTCTCCCTCCTCTTCCCTTCCCCTAAATATTTTTCTGAACATTAATGACATGAAGTAGGGTGCATACTTTAGAGTCCCCTACAAGTCCAACAAAGTCCAAGAAAGTATTTCCAGATTTTCTTGTTCTGTCATATTTCATAAATATAATTATTGATTTCTAATCCCACACTTGTCAACTTCCAAGTTACTGTTTTTATTCTTGTTCATCTCCATCTCCCAAATTCTGTCTCTGCTTCATTTCCAACATACTCTTAATTCTTCTAGTCAACTCTTGTGTTCCCTTCCTTCTCTCCAGCATTTTCCATTGAAAGATTGGAAGAGGCTTCACTGGCCCAGTCTCTCTGTGGTCTTTATTACTAGAAGAACAAGAAGCAGACTCTCTTTCTGTTTCACAGGTCACTTTTTGTCGGGCAAACTTTTGTATTTCTCCTTATCATGTACTTCATCAAAAAATGATTTTGTCCCTCCAGGGAAGAATATTTTGAAGACAGCTTGGTACAGCAGTTTGAATGCCATGCCTGCTTTTTGACATTCCCTAAATAGTGGAATAAATTTAGTCCTCTTCTGCCTGGTGTACAATGAGTAATTATTCTTCACAAACACTCTGCTGTCTCCTACTTTTAGTAGTTTGTCCTTCTGCCACAGTTTTATCAGAATCAACTCCTTCTACTGGTAGGAGGATCTATATTAGATGATCGAACTTCTAAAAGTTCGACTGTCATATGGTTGACACTATATGATTGAATTTTTGAAAGTTCAAATGTTTTAATGGAGATCTCTGTACAGCGTGGAATGGAAAGATTTCCCTTTTCTGTACTGTAGTGCTATCTCAGAGTTGGTATATTTAGAGAGAGGGGGTGTGGTGGGTGCACCCACCCACATGGGGGTTGCAGGGGGGCTTGCCCTCCTACTTAAAATGTTCAGGTAGGTTATTTGTGTAGTCTATTTTTTTATTAGATTTTCAAACTTTTAAAAGTTTGATCATATACTGTCGACCATATGCCAGTCGACCCTTTGAAAGTTTGATTATCTAATATAGACCCCTGGTAGGATTACATCTTTACTATTAAAAGTCTAGGTTGCTTTCTCATAGCCAGGTTTAGAGTATGCACATGATGTGCTCTTTCAATTAACAACTCCTGCTGTGGAATACAAGTCCAGTTGCTTATCTGTGCTTTCATAAAATTAATACAGTCTGTTCCTTCCAGCTTCTCTGGTACAGCTGAAAATCTCAGATTTTCCCTACATGCTCTGTTCTCTAATTCTATTATTTTTTGAAACATCTCTTCTTGAGCAGTCTCATATTCAGCCAGACTTTTCTTCATTTCAACCTCTGTTTTTTTGCAGTTTTATCACCTCATCTGAATATTTGATTAAAGCTTCATCCATTTTTTTCCAGCCCTTTGCTGTTTGAGTTGATATACTTCATCAGTGTTTCATTTATTTTAACCAGGTCTGTGTGCAGTTGTCTTATGCTTATCTCTAAGTTAGAGCTTGCACTGATTTTTGATGAACAGCTACAGTACTTTTCCCAGGCAGTATTTTTCCTTCACCTTTTGTAGCTGGTTTTCCTTAAGATCCTCTGTATTTCTTTTTTCCTGGCATCCAGGCAGTACATTTAGTAGCCAGTCACTGAAATGTTCCCAGAAACACAGAAGTCCACTAGCCTTCTTTGCTATGTTTCTGTTTTTATACTGGGAGAATGTGAATTAAGCTATTATTCAATGTGCAACCATCTTGGAAGTCCAGTGATGTAAAGACTATTGTATATTATTGCCTTCCAAATGTTGGTGCTACTCTGTCTGTTACTTTTGTTTGTACATTGGAGCCTATGTCCCTGGGCCTCCAATGGAAATGGGTCCTGTGCCCAGTTGGAATTTCCCAGTAAACAAAAACAATAAATAATAAATAGTTAAACCACCAAACTGCTGTCTACATTAAGATACTGCTCATACCACTTAACCTTTAATTGTCCTACCTGTGAACGGCTCCAGGGTATATTTCAACATGCAAGTTACTTTTCAACTAACTTTCCTAATACTGCTAATGCAGCCTTCAAATTCTCAGAATGTACTTTGAAACCCAGATGAAGAGATTATAATTGTCCCACAGCATCACAGTTGCAAATGGTGTGAAGAAGAAAGGTACACCAGAATATGGAATCTTATTCATGAATACTTTATAAAGCATGCAGGTGACTTTAGTCACTAAAAGTGGTTTTGTAAATAATGTAGTAGATTATTACTCCAGTTGCTATTCTGAGAGTATCATTTGGCAACTGCTGTCTTGGTCAGCATTCTGAACTGCAGCACTAATTACTTTGTATGGGAGTGGCTAGATGTGTGTGTGTGTGTGTGTGTGTGTGTGTGTGTGTGTGTGTGTGTGTGTGTGTGTGTGTGTGTGTGTGTGTGTGTGTGCAAAACTTTTAAATGTGCAAGTCCTGTCTTTTCCAAACTGCTGAATACTGGATTATGTTGTAACAAAAGCTGTAGAGATTGCTTTTTTTCTTTGTTGGAGAGCAAGAACTAGTGACTAAATTACCTCTCCTATATTAGCTAATTCATGGAGCTTTCAGGAAAAAATTACTGTAAATTTTCTTTTTTTGTTGTTGTTGTTTTAAGTACTGAATTAACAGAGTTACTAATGCATGGAAAACAGAAAATGCTAGGAGCACTACTATTAGAATTTAACTCTCTTTTACGTTCATTAGATAATCTAACTTTCATTTGTATTGATTTTTTTTTTTTTGTTTGTTTGTTTGGCTTTGTTTATAGGTTACAGCCATAGATCTCAATGTATCAGGAATAAATCTCAGAATCAGGGACAATCAGGGACACTTTTAAAATATTAATACTATTAACATGAGATATTGACAGAATAAGAAAATGTGAATTAATACACGTTTTCTGATGTAAAAGGAAGTCTATAATTCTAATTATTGTCATTATATGTTAAATGTAATTCACTACCTTTTCTACAAAAGTCATCAGTTTTAGGAGAAATTAAGAGGGACAGAGTTAAAATCTGAATCAAAAATCAGGGATATCCCTGAAATAAAGGGGTACTTGAGTGATATGGTCACAGCTACCACTTGAAAAAAAAAAAACTTACGCTAATACAGAAGTTCCACTGCGGTTAGACAGTTTTTTGTTAACTGATCTGCGTTTAATTATGGGGTGGAATTTTGCAGTGATGCTTCTACGCCCCCTGCTGAAAAAGTTGAGCATATACAAATAGAAAATACTTCTAATATTGCAGTGTTGTGTATCTAAATGTCAAAAATACCCCCTAGTCAGTAAATTGCAAAATACCTAACAGCTTTTTTATTCAAGGTCACATGAAAAATGAATGATTTTTATCCTGTTATATCCTGTTCCCATCTATTAGGGATGCAAATATGTGTTAACTGCTGGGCTGACAGTATTGCAGACTGCAGTTCATGTGTCTTTTAAAGCCAATTAATTCTATGTGCTGTCCTTGTACTAATCAGTAAATAAGTATCATGACGTGCTATGTTAACAAAGATAAGCTACAGAATATAACCAAAAGTGCTTTGCAGCTGCTGTACTGTACCTCTTATAGCATACTTTTATGCCTTACGTTGGCTGGGTGAGACAACAAGCAGGTGCTAACAGAGAAGGGAAGTGTATATCTGTATATTTTCTGTAATATTTATGCTTTGTGAAATTATGCTTTGGTAGTAAAATGAAAGACAGATGAGTAAATATAGGAACATAATTTGTCTAATTCACTGTCTTTTGTGGCAAAAAGTAAATGTATTCTGCCCTGATATCATGAGTATATGAAAAATCGTGTTGTAGAAAAATCATGTGGTTATTGACAAAGCATTTTTGCATACTCAAACAATGTAAAAACAATACATTTGACATTCAGCAGTTTTCACTGTCTGTGTGATTAAGAACCCTGATTTTCAGCAAATATGCAGTGATGTCTGTCTTTTTTTCATCTAGAGATGTCCATCATTATAAAGAAATTGCTTTATGTAAGAATATGGTGTAATTCTTTTTGTGAAATAAAATACTTCTATAAGAGTATCGTTTCTTATTTTTTTCCTAATTCCCTTTCTCATCTCTTATTGCAAGGACATATATGGCATTCAGGTATTGTAACTAATCATATTTCCTGTTAAGAGTAATATTACTATTCTAAGCATCACAGTAACTTGATTTTTTTCACTCCAGCTGTGCCTAACATGACACAATTATCTTGCAAGTTACTTTAAATAATATTGCAGTGTGAGTGACAAAATGAGTTATATACGTGCCTTAGCTTGGTTAGCTATGTGTGGTAATGGGAGAAACTCTGAATGGTTATTTTATATATTCAGTAATTCACTTTTTATAAAGTTACATCAGATGTAGGAGGCTAATTCAGAAAAAAAAGAATCCTTAACAGAAAAAAAATACTAGGTAGGACTATTTATAAAAAAGTCATAGATCTGAAAATGTCAGAACAGAAATGAATTAATCCATTTAGTTTGTTATATTTTCTCAACTGGCAATGATTTCCAAAGTCATACTTAACTTCAAGAGCCCCCTTGCTCTTGCCTTATATATTAATTTTCCTGCACACTACTTACATATTCTTGAAGGCTAATGGCACTGTTTTAATCAGAATATGGTCCTAAGTGCAAATAACGCTTTCAGTGAAATACTTCCTCATTATTCTGCTAGTCCTCCAGCCCTCTCTAGTTTTGTGAAATACCTCCCATTCTCATGTGAACATCTTTCACACTGAAAAATGCTTGTTTGAGTATAATGTTTAAATGTTTGCACCTGGGATATTTATAAGGTAATGGTATATTTTTTTTGTAATATTCTGCTTTTCACTAATATCTTAAAGCCACTAAATATGTAACTTACTATAATGCTGCATCATATATTTGCTCAGGCTCATACCATCCGAGGTGAATAAGTAATGTCTTTTATTATACAATGACTGGTAATTAACATTCCAAAAGAAGTATGCTGATTGGTCAGCCCAGCCAGCATGCCAGATGTAAATTATTAATATACCCATGCCAACAATAAAAGTCCGGCTGCTAAGGTATCATTGAGTGACCAGATTTTTTTTTTCTATTATTATGTGGTAGACACACAATAGTCTGAATGAAAGAAACTTTGAATCTGAAATGCGTGTCTTTATTTAGTGACTTCGTTCCTCATAACATTTGTTTTTCTCTGACAAATCAGTGAGGAACGAAGTCACTAAACAATGACAGGCATTTCAGTTTCAGATTTTCTTTCCTTCAGATAATGCACACATATTCACATTTTTTTAAATAACAGATCGACAGGTATGTACAAGACCACAGAAAATACAAGAAAAATCGGGTATATTCTGCAAACTAAAACATACCTGATTTTCCTTGTATTTTTCTGTTTCTCTCATACCTCTAAACTGTCAGGAAGTTATACAGTTTTTTCTTTCAAAAAATATCAATGGAGATTGTCACTTCTCCATTGTTTGCTTGTTAAATCAGTGATGTACTGCATAAGCCTGGGAATGTATAGGAAAAAAGAGCCCTGGTTGATTAGATAAAGTGCACTCTCAAAGTCAGATAAAAAGAAACTGGATGCACACCATGGTAGAACACAAACACTTCAATGAAACAAGAATGCTAACGCAATGGTAAGCACTTTCACTACCATCAAGGTAGCTTCATCAGACCTAATTAAAACAATCTTCCCGCCATTATTTAAATGAAAACCATCCAATCAGGAACCAATAAATAAATCACCTATTACTTAAAGTTGCAATACACCTTATTAAAACATTATTTCTTAGCACACACATAAATAGAATAATATATATATATATATATATATATATATATATATATATATATATATATATATATATATATATATATCACAAAAGACACATTTTTCAACCAAAAATATAAAATCTTCTTCTCTTTCAGCTGTTCCCATTAGGGGTCACCACAGCAGATCATCTGTTTCCATTTCTTCCTGTCCTCTGCATATTGTTCTGTCACACCAACCACCTGCATGTCCTCTCTCACCACATCCATAAACCTTATCTTAGGTCTTCCTCTTTTCCTCTTACCTGGCAGCTCCATCCTTAGCATCCTTTTCCCAATATACCCAGCATCCCTCCTCAGCACATGTCCAAACCAACGCAATCTTGCCTCTCTGACTTTGTCTCCAAACCGTCCAGCCTGAGCTGACCCTCTAATATACTGATTCCTAATCCTGTCCATCCTTGTCACACCCAGTGCAAATCTTAACATCTTTAACTCTGCCACTTCCAGCTCTGACTTCTGCCTTTTTGTCAGTGCCACTGTCTCCAACCCATATAACATAACTGGTCTCACTACCCTCTTGTAGACCTTCCCTTTCACTCTTACTGGAATCCGTCTGTCATAAATCACTCCTGACACTCTTCTCCACCCATTCCATCCTGCCTGTACTCTCTTCTTCACCTCTCTTCCACACTCACCAGAAAGAACATATCTTAGAACATGTAGGGGATGTGAGGAACAAGAGGGCTAAGTGTACATTGGGGCAACATGTAATAGACAAGGGTGATGAGCATAGTTTTAGATTTTTAGTTTTAGAAATTATAGCTACAAAAATTAGAGGGGGTGATATCAAGAATTTCACAGAAGGAAGGGAGCAACAGTGGATTATATGGTTCAGAATGAACTGGCTCCCCACTTAAGCACCGTGTTCAATAATAGCCTCGCATCAGGCTTTGTGCCCACTGAATGGCGCACAGAAACAGTTATCCCACTCCACAAAGAGGGAGCCACTACTGATCCCAGGAACTATCGGCCTATTAGCCTGACGAGCCTGGTCTGCAAGGCCATGGAACGTATCATCATGGAACTCATAAACAAAGACATTGGAAACCTCCAAACTCTGGATCCCACCCAGTTCAGGTTTGTGAAAGGCAGATCATGCCTCCTGAACCTGATTGACTTCTTTGAGGCAGTCATCAAAGCCATGGATGAGGGTAAGGTGGTTCACACAGCCTATCTTGACCTCGCCAAGGCTTTTGACACCATCCCCCTTTCTGGAATTATAGCTAAACTCACTAAACTAGGTATAAATCCCTACGTCATAAGATGGGTTGCCAACTGGCTCACTGACAGAACCCACACTGAAAAAGTTGCAGACTCCAAATCTGACCTCAAAGCAGTGACAAGTGGAGTACCACAGGGTTCCGTCCTGGGACCTCTCCTGTTTGGTATCTACTTCTCTGAAGTACAGGCTAACACAGAAGGCCTCTGGCTAATGAAGTTCGCAGATGACTGCAAACTAGGAGCCATAGTCAAGTCCCCAAATGATGTGGACATCCTACAGAAGGGCCTCACTGAGACAGATGCCTGGTGTCAGAGCCATGGCATCAAGCTCAACACCAAAAAGTGCAGTGTCATCCCCTTTGGTAAAAACTCTGTACCCATGAACTACCACATAGGCAGCAATCTACTTAACACCAAATGCGTGATAAGAGACGTTGGGACCCAGGTGGGCAGTAGTCTCTCCTTTGATAGTCACATCGCCACAGTAGTCAGGAAGTCCTTCTACATGGCACACCTCATCATAAAAGGGTTCTCATCCAGGAAAAAAGAGGTCATTGTTCCCCTCTACTCGTCACTCATTAGACCCATTATAGAGTACAACGCCTCTTTTGGAATGTACCTCACAAGACATCTGCAGCAGCTGGAAAGGCCACAGAAGTACCTCACAAAGAGGATTACGGCCTCAAACAAATGCCCTACACTGACCACCTCAAAAAACTCTAGCTTTACTCTATAGCATATCGCCTACTCCGAGGTGATGTTTGCCTAACATATAAAGCTATGTCAAACCCAGAGCTGTTGGACATGCTACACCTAAAGAAATCCCAATCCCTCCGAGCTACATGCTCTAGGGGCCTAAACCTTGTCACCACAATAAACAGGACATGCTGGAGGGATAGATTCCTGTCCCATAGACTTCCTATATTCTGGAACAAGCTACCCATCTATGTCAAGCAAAGTTCTTCATTAGCACTCTTCAAGAAAAATCTTGATGAGTGGATGGGAAATAGGAAATACACCCCAGGGATCACTTCTGTGTCTCTGCTCGACAGTGGCACAGGAAAATAACTTTCTTGGGTGGCGTAAGCTATGGAACCTTGCTGGCTAGGCTTAGATAGGCCCTTGGGCTGATAGCCTAGTACCTACCTATGAACCTATAAGATGCAAATAAGTTTCCAGGCATCAATGAGCATGTATCCCTGAAACCCCACCTAAAATCTCACCCCCTAAAACATTGATGTATTATTGCATTTTATTACATGCATTTATTTATTTTATTTTATATTTTTGGTTGAAAAACGTGTATCTTTTGAGATATATATATTTATTCTATTTATGTGTGTGCTAAGAAATAATGTTTTAATAAGGTGTATTGCAACTTTAAGTAATAGGTGATTTGTTTCTTAGTTCCTGATTGGATGGTTTGCATTTACATAGTGGAGAGAAGACTGATTTAATTAGGTCTGATGAAGCTACCTTGATGGTAGTGAAAGCGCTTACCATTGCTTTAGCATTCTTGTGTCATTAAAGGGTTTGTGTTCTACCATGGTGTGCACCCAGTTTCTTTTTATCTGTAAGCCTGGGAATGCAAGTCCGATATACATGCACAGTACAACATCATACAGCACAATTGGGAAACAATGCAGAAGAACACCACAACTCCATTATACAAAGACATTATTTAATAAAAATAAGTAATTTTTTTCTTAAATAATGTCATTGTATAATAGCAATAACTGACTCCGTGGTGTGCTATATTGAAGATTTACCCACAGTTGGCTTTGTTTAATCACTTGGCCTTTGCCCTCATGATTAAACCACACCAACTGTGGGTAAATCTTCAATATACCACCATCATCGGTTATTGCTATAGTATAAAAGCATTAATGATATACATGTTAGTTTTGCTACTGATTCAGAATGGATCTAAATTCCATATAAGTACAATGTTTTGTGGACTTAACTGCATCTTATTAAGTCTTAGCATACTCCACATGCAGTACATTTATGATTTTATATAGGTATTTTGCCTTTTGTCTGTGACTTGCTGGAAAAGATTCCTTTCTGGACTAGCATATCTTCTCAGTTAAAATAAGATAAGAACAGTACTCAGTTATTGTCATGTATGAGTCTCACCTTTCTCCTTCATCCACTCATTTTTCATTTTGTACACATTCATTTCATTTTGTACACATTCATTTCCCTCTTTCTTCTCTAACCGCTGCCCCTTGCTGTTTCTAGTACTCTCCGCTAAGTCACCATACATTTCTTGCTCTGTGTGTTTGCTACATTAACACTTTAACTGCTCCATACCACTCTTATGCCTTTATCACTAAGCATTACCTCAAGTAGGGATGCAGTCCTTTACTCCTGGTTCCATTCCTGTTGAATTTTGAATTGCCTTGCATTCATGTACAAGTAGAGTATGTTGGTTCACTTAATTTAAAAAATGAAAAAAAAACACGGAAATATTCTGCCAGCAGAGACAAGAACAAGTATCATCATTATATGAATATGAATTAACATATGAACACATCACTTGTGTTCATATGTTAATTCATATTCATATAATGATGATACTAGACTGCGGTGGTGGTGCTGTGGTGGCGTTGTCACCTCACAGTTAGACGTTGCCCATTCGATTCTCAGTTAGAGCGTCTTCTGTGTGGCGACATGCATGAATGGGTGTTCCTTTGCTGAAGGTTGTGCGTTAGGCCCGGCAAGCCAGCACGTAAAACTCTACTGCCAATCATTAGCGGACTGGAGTTCCGCTGTGGGGACCCCTAACCGAGAAAAGCCGAAAGACACAATATGAACACATCACTTGATCAATATTAATACACATACCTACATATATGCTCATAGGTCAGCATTGCATTCATGTACTTTTAGAACCATTCACTGACTACAACAAATAATATATTTGTAGTATCCTTAGAACAGACCTTTCTAAAATTCAAGTTGCTGTTGTTGTTGCTCTTGTTATTATTTAGCCTTTTAGTCAAATAAAGCTTTTCATGAGCTGAAAGACTTCAGTATACCAGGCCAGTCTGCCAAGAGCTGCTTTTTTAAGTTCTTGCAAACTCATATTCATTACTTCAGTATTTCTGTCTACTCACCTTAGACTCTGCCATACCCTTCTTCCTGTGTTTTCATTATGTAACCTAAATATTTACATTTTATTTTTAATATTTGGCCTTCTGGTAAACAGTACGGGTTTATTTTATTTACTTAATTATTGATTGATTTGAATCAAATTGTGATCCATAGAACTCTCAATAGTTAAAATCATTGATTTTCCAGGTCACAGAATTACTTATTGTGTAAATAACATAATTACATTTGGTTACTCAAAAAGATTAACTTGTGCTATACAGACTTTTGTTGAAATAAATGCCTTGGGCTTTTTAAATATTATCCAAACATGCCATATCTTTCCTTCCAAGAGATTTTTGAACCCATGAAAATAACACCCGTCCCTGCTTTCACTTCGACATCTGTTTGCAATGCATTCATTGGAGAGCAGCACAGCTTTTTGTGCTGTCTACTTTAGCAGATTCTTCAACTCTTCCTCTCTTTCATTCATCAGAGAGATATCATCTGCATATTTGAGGATGTTAATATTTCTCTTTGCAGTTTTGATACTAGCATCTGATTCGTCTAACCCAGCATTTCACGCAATATATTAAATCGACAAAGGAAATAAACAAGATGGCAATATTCGGCCTTGCTGCACTCCTTTCCCAACCCTTTCTGGCTTACAGAGCAGTGTTCGACCCAAACCTAATGAATCTGCTGCACATACATAAATCAAACAGGACTAGAGCTACCCATTCTAGGGACCTAAATATGGCCTGCGATTTGAATAGGATATTCTTGTTCTGCATTCCGATATCTCAGATGACAAATAAGGACACCTGATATCTCCAGCTCTTGAAGAACCTGGCACAGTTTGTTATGGTCGACTGAATCAAAGACTTTAGAAAAGCCAATAAAGTATTGGTATTTTTTCTGAAACTCCATTTCTTCTACTACTATACAGTCAGTATTTCTAAATCTTATCTCTGGCTCATCTGCTCCTTCTAAAAGTAACATGCACATCTAGTAGTTTTTACTACATATACTGCTTAAGTGTAGCCTGCTGTTTAAGTGTAGCCTGCAGATTATTGATGTTTACTTTGCTAGCATATGAATCAAAGGTAACTATTCAATAATTTGAGCATCCCATAGCATTGCCCTTTTCTGAAAATGGAATAATCAATTAATCTTTTCTGATACAGTTGCAACCGCCATGTCTTCTAAATTTGCTAGTAAATTACAAGCAGTACTATGGTAACATCCATTTACAAGATTTTAATAATTTCATCTGGAACTGTATTACTTTCTGTCACCTTACTATTAGCAAAGCTTCAGAGGGCACATTTAATTTCACTCTCCAGATGTCTAGATCTAGATCAGAGAACAAATCATTGTATGGATCAGTCATTTTGTGGTCCTTCTCATATGGTTCTTCCTTGACTTCAATATCTTCTGATTCTGCTAGGCCCCTCCCATCTTTGACTTTTATCATGACCATTTTTACCTGGACGTTTCCCATGATATTGGCAATCTCCATGAAGGCATTTCTTGTCTGTCCCACTTTATTATTGTCTTCTTTGTACTGTTTATTTAAAGATGGTTCATTGTCTCTTCTTGCAGCTATTTGATGCTCTGTATTCATTTTGATGCATTTCTTCTGCAGCAACATTTCCTTTTGCTTTCCATCTTTCTTTGACCATTTTTAAAGCATA
This sequence comes from Protopterus annectens, assembly GCF_019279795.1. Lineage (NCBI taxonomy): Eukaryota > Metazoa > Chordata > Ceratodontiformes > Protopteridae > Protopterus > Protopterus annectens. Next base: position 977,977,811 of record NC_056725.1, on the reverse strand, counting down.
CACGGACAGTCACTTTGCCTTATTAATCTTTTTTATTTGGAATATTTGTATGCTACCTCCTGCAGAATATCCCAATGTGTTTCTATTTCTTCAGATGCTCTACCCCCCCCCCCCCGATCTAATCTCTTAAATTTTTTCTTCATTTCCACTGCATATTAATTTGGAATATTGTTGAGTTCATTTCTAGCTGGTCTCGGTGCTTTTTTTGTTTACTTTCATTTAGTTCTATAATTTTCAGTGAGATAGTGGTGGTCTTAGCCATAGTCATCTCTAAATCTTAATTTTTCTGAATATATAGAGAGTTTTGATTCCTGACAACGAAGTATATAGTAACCCAGTTTTACTATAGACCATCTGGTGATATACACATCTAAAATGATTTCTGTTGAAAGAGAATGAGGGCTATGATCATGGAATTATCTTGGCACAATTCTGCAAGTCTGTATCTTGCTTCAGTTCATACTCCAAGGCCAAACTTGCTCATTTTTCTGGTTGTAAATTGACTATTAACTAGTATTCTAATTACCTATGATAAATAAGACCAGCAAACCGTATAGCCCGATCTTATCAGTTTAATCTATTTCTATTAGGATACATTTTCATCTAGTTCTGTTATAGTCCTTTAATGTTAAGTCATAGAAAAGGCATAGAAAAAGTTTTCATGTAGTCAAAGCCCTTAAACATGAATCAGAGAATGCATGGTGAGAGATTTTCAATTTGAGTGGTATGACTTGAAAACTAATTTTTCATGAGCCCAATGTTTTATTTTGCTGTATCCTATATTCACTATATACACTAAGAATACTTATATGGGTCATACTTTTTGCCTGCTTTCCCTATGAATTTTTAGAAATATGCTTTGAATTTGCTGATATTAACCTTTAAGTATCAAAACAACTGTAGACACTATATTTGTGTCACCTTCTTTTTGAGTACTTGATTGGACCTGTTAAATATAACTTTTAAATCATGTTATTTTAATAACTGTATGAATACACAGCGTTAATGGGTTATTGTTACGTTTGTGTAATTTTTGAAAAACCTTTTACTACTTGGTGTTTATATACCAAGAATTTTATGTGATTTGGGACATCATTTTGGCTAAAAATTGACAATGTCCTTTTAAACAGGTGAGGTGGTTAAAACCTTGGTTTCAAAGGAAATGACATCATACTGCATACCTGGCAATTATTTAAAAGTGTTTTTGGCGCTGTTTTTATTTGTCTGATGAAGCTCCTGTTAAACAGAAGCGAAAACGTTATTAATAAAATACGTTAACTTTTGAACTTGGTTTGCTTTTGGATCCTTTCCGTATCTTTGTTCTTGTGGTTTTGTGACTTTTTTTGAATTAACTAGTATTCTAATTACCTATGATAAATAAGACCAGCAAACCGTATAGCCCGATCTTATCAGTTTAATCTATTTCTATTAGGATACATTTTCATCTAGTTCTGTTATAGTCCTTTAATGTTAAGTCATAGAAAAGGCATAGAAAAAGTTTTCATGTAGTCAAAGCCCTTAAACATGAATCAGAGAATGCATGGTGAGAGATTTTCAATTTGAGTGGTATGACTTGAAAACTAATTTTTCATGAGCCCAATGTTTTATTTTGCTGTATCCTATATTCACTAGGCTACAGGTAGACAGCCTACTCAATTAATTCCTTTCAGCTGATTTCTGTTTTACTAAGCTGTGCTAATTTCTCTTTAGCTAAGGAGTAAGGCTATCCTCCAAAATGAGCAAAAATTGTATCTATTCTACACCATTCCAAATGTTGGTGCAAGATGTGGTTACTTAGAGCAAGACAGCTGGTTTTGGAGATTGTTCTTCACTTCAAAATCCCACCATCTGAAGATGCAACAACACACCAAATTTAAAGGTAACTGTTGTCACACATGTTGAATTAATAAAGATAATACACCAGATTCAGGTTTGTCCCTCTACAGCTACAATGGATGCCTTTCAAAGCATTAATTAGCTGCCCTAATGCATAATGAACAGGATATAGGCTTAATGAATGTAATATTTTGTGGTAACTTAAATTCCTTCTGTTTAAAATGCTTCTAGTAAAGCTAGACTGGGTATATTGCAGCTTTTTTATGTTTTCTTGAGAATAAATATAGACAAGATGAGTCATACTCTATAATGGCCTTAGTAATGCAACATAAGCAACAAATATTTGCAGAGCTCAAGGAAACTGAATGTCAGTCAGACCCATTAAACCATAGAGCTTTTTACAACAATATGTAACATGGACATCAGATAGGAGTTTCTTTCAAATAACAGTATCAAGATCTGTATAATAATGAAAGCATTTTCAAATTTAACAGTTTAAAGCTGTTTGCATGAGAATGAATCACTTATGTTAAATTCTGCAGTGTTTTTATTTTTCTGCTTGGTCAAATTATTCAGCTTGGAAGATAAAGTCCACTGGTCACTTCATGTAGTGGCTGTTACAGTAGTTTTGGTTCCACTAGCAAATTTTAAACATTACAGGGGGCATCAATAGAACAAGCCTTGAATAAGTTAATTGAGTCTATTTCCCTGAAAGACTCCAAGGGAAACAGATCTAGATGTTGACATTCTTTGTCAGAAATAACCACAAATGGTTTAATTTGAAAGCCAATCCCAATAATAATAAATGGACTCACATTATATGTAGTAAGCTGGGTAATTGGTTGGTGATACAGAATAGTGTCAAAAGCTTACAATCTGGATAAATGGCTTCACTGAGGACTCCCAATTCAATATATACTTCTCAGAAGTTTAGGCCAAAACTAAGGGGCTGTGGCTGACCAAGTGGGTGGATGACTGCAAACTGGATGCAGTTACTGAATCCCCAAATGACGGCAGTGTACTTCAAGAGAGACTTATGCAGACCAACGACTAGTGTCTTAGTCACGATCTGAAAGTGAATGCAAAGAAATGCATCATCATCATTCCCTTTGGTAAAAACAATGCCCCTTCACACTATCAAATTAACAACAACACCCTATGTACCAACAAAATGGTAAAGGATCTGGGATCACAAGTAGACTGTGACCCTAACTTTGACCACCATGTGTCTAATGTACTAAGGAAGGCCTTCTATGTAATACACTTAATTAGCAAAGGCTTCACTTCTAGAACAAAGGAGGTTTTGACCCACTATACACATCACTAATCAGGCCATAACTGAGTATAATGCCCCTTTTGGCATGTACTGTACAAAGCACCTCCATCAATTGGAGAGACCTCAGAGGTTTCTAACAAAGAAGATCAAGAGACTCCAGCATGTGCCTTACACAGACCACCTAAAGTCCCAATCACTATACTTTGTATCATATAGACTTCTTAGGGGAAACTTATGTTTGGCTTACAGAGCAGTGTTCGACCCAAACCTAATGAATCTGCTACACATACATAAATCAAACAGGACTAGAGCTACCCGTTCTAGGGACCTAAATATGGCCTGTGACTTGAATAGGATATGCTGGAGGGATAGATTTGTTTCTCACCAACTGCTGTGTCTTTGGAATAGGCTGCTAGTTCATGTGAAGCAGAAAACCTCTATGACACTGTTCAAAAGGAACCTGGATGAGTGGATGGGGCAATGAAAATTCTTACCGGGAATAGTGCCACCAACTGTACTGGACATGGGCAGTCGTTACTAAATACAATCCTGAATATTGACTAGAGTAACTATGGTATTACATTGGGATGAAATGGCCAGGCTTGAAATGACCTTCGGGTTGATAGCTTAGTAACCTCCTATGATCCTACTATCCTATGAATACCATGTACTGCATGCTATTTCCATTCAGCTGTATTAAGATTGACACAACATGATTTTCCTGCAATGAACATACACTGGTTGATAGTTGCTATAATAATTAAGACAACAAGTAACAGTTTCTGCAAAATCTTTTCAAAGGTCTTTCTTGTAATACTTTGCAAAGCTGGATCTCTATTGTTATTGCTCTGGCAAACTGGTACCAAATTTGCTGACTTCCAATTATAGAGACAAAACACTGTTATAAAGTATTTGCTACAAGAATGAACTAAAACCAGCTCCAAATAATTCTTCAGTTTATTGATAAAGATGATAAGTATGCTTTTGGTTATGACGCTGTGCTACCTTTCAGTTTAGTATAGGTTTTAACCATTATCTGAAGTGAATTAATGGGGCAAAAAACTTCATCTAGTTTTATAGATATTGGTTTTACATAATTCATACTTATGTAACATATTAAAAGCTTCACTAAGTATAGCTGCCATTTTTACATTATCATTAGCTATCTTGCCCTGATAAACATGGTCTACCAGATTGTGTCTGACTGACAACACTCCACATTCAAGAAAAGTAGCATTTTACTATTGGTAATAATTGAAGCTAAGTTCTTTTCATATGATGCTTGCCATCGTGAATGGCTGCAGGTAGATTTTACAATTTACAATAGTCTCTCCTTATTAACAAAGAAGAAGTTTAATTTCCACAAATGATGCTTTGCCTTACATAACCTAAAAAAAACAGTGTAAGAAATTTCTCTGTGTGAAAGATTTTCAGTCCATATATTTCTAGTTAATCACTGTATATTAATAAGATTAGACAATAGTAGTAGAAGTAGCAAACTTAAACTCATCTTAAGTTAAAACAAAACCAAAACAAAAAATGTTGTTGTGTCTTTTGGCTTTTCCCGGTTAGGGGTCGCCACAGCAGAACTACGGTTCGCTAATGATTGGCAGTAGATTTTTACGTGCCGAGTTGCCAGCCCTGACGCACAACCTTCAACGAAGGTACGCCTATTCATGCATGTCTCCACACAGAAGACGCTCTAGCTGAGAATTGAACAGGACAACGTCTTACTGTGAGGCGACAACGCTACCGCAGCACCACCCAAAACAAAAAATAATAATAGAAAATATATAATTTTACAGCATTACTAAGTATTCAAAAGCAATCCAAGCAAGGCAGGAAGTCTGTTTCCAGTCGAAAATCCTTTATTAAGTACACAGACAAGTGATCCAAGTAAAACAACAATAGAGTAATAATTTCCTCACAAGCTTTCTCAATATATATATATATATATATATATATATATATATATATATATATATATATCAGGCATGGGAGTAGTTTATTGTGCTGTAAAACAAAGTGTTATTGGTACACGTTAAATTCACATCCCTTCCCCCATCAGTGTGACATTCGAGCTGGTCCTGCCCTACTTAGTAGCTGTCATAATAATATATAACCCTTTTGTACTTTAAATAAAATTTATAATGATGTGGTACCTCTAATTTAACCAGATTATTAAGTTGATTATTAAGTCTGTGATTTTATCCAAGACAATATACTACATGGCTGGAAATTTATCAACCTTAGTTCATTTGGCAATCAAAAAATATATATAAATATATACATATATATTTTGCATGTAAAAACGAATTTCTATTTTCATAACCTATTGTTAACAAAGATCACTTTCGTCCTTTTAGACTTCTTCAGGTCTGTGTACAAGAACCCTAAAAACAATCTATAAAAATATATATAATTGTATAATTAGTTAGTATTGTTATTATACATCATTTTGAATAAACTGGAAAAAAGAACCAGAAAAAAAATAAAAATAAGAAAAAATGTATGTATGATGATGGAAACAAAATATACACTTAAATTACAACTGATTTAAAATGGTATTTAAAACCAACTGGTAGAATAAAATAAAATAAAATAAATTAGTCATGTAAACAATGTGGCAAGTTTCTAAGTTCCAGTGCACTTTTAATTGGACAGTAATAGTTTACTCCAGGCTTCCTAAAAGAGTTCAGCTTTAATTGCCACATGAGTTCATGTTTCTCCAGAATATTCAGGATGCAAAATTGTATTTTGCATTTTACAGAACAAACACTAAGACATCTACTAAACAATGCAATGCAGTCTCACAATGAAAACATATTTAGCATTAAAAGTTCTCTGCCCTTGAAACTCACATTCATTTAAACAGCATTGAAATCCACATTCAAAGAAAATACATTTGGCTAGTATAAAGATAAACTTTGGTCTGTTTTCAAATAATAGGCCCCTTGCACACAAGACATACATGTATTGTGTGATGTACCTTCCTGATTGTATTAAATTATATTCCTTGTATAATACAGTACAGTTGTTAGAGGGTGTTTTAAATTTATTGTTTTGAACATTTTTTCCAGTAAACAATGAAGCAAAATACATACACCAATGACAAAACTGCCCAATTGAGAACATTTCCATCATAAAAGTCTACTCAAACTTATACAATCCACCAGTATGAGTAAATATGCAAAATCTCTGCAGAAGTAAAATTCATCTATAAAATTCCATATTAAAGAGATCTGTAACTAATGAAGAGGTTGCTGTTTGCAAGCAACTTTATATTTCATTGATTCATCTACAAATAAAGTGCCTGTATCTTTGCCAAAGAGAACATTCTTAGTACAGCAACACACACACGCTGTGTGAATAGAACACACAGCCTTCTGCATCAAAAGCAAGTACACTACCTGTTGTGCTATTACCAATGCAAGCAAATTTAGCATAAACAGCACTAAACTTATGTTCCCCTGCAGCTCTCAGCTCCTTGTAAAATCTACTCGACACTCAACTGTATCTTTCAACTTCTCAGCACAATAAATCTGGAAAAAGCCAACATTTATTGGGGAGGGACAAAAGCCCAAAAACCAGGGACACATTTTAAACATTGCTTGTATGATCTTGGAAAGTTACTAATATAAAATGCTGTGTTACCATCATACATTTCACTGCCAAGTCTTGAAGCCAGGACCCTGTGAAAAACAATCAGAGCAACATACCACTATGCCAAATCAGCTGTTTTATGAAAGAGAGGAAGACTGAAACTTAAATGCCTACCCTTTAGTGAATTCAGTTCTCACCATAGCTGTCAACCTCTTAGTACAAAACATGTGGACAAAGCCAATAATGGGGGAATACAGTCCCACAAATAGGGTCAAATTTCAAATATTCATCTTATAAACTTAGAAAATTGCTAGAATAAAAGGTTTTGTGTTACTATGTACTTTCTGAAGAATATGAAGTCTGAAATTCAAATGCCTGTCAATTTTATTTAACATTTGTTGGCCAGGAAAGTCTGACTTGGAACAAAAGCCAATTTTCAGCAGAGACCCAGGGAGAAATACTGCAGACACATGGCTTTGTAACATGGGAGTACACCAGAGCAAACCCACACACAAACACAGGGAGGGCATGCAGACTCCACACAGAAGGCACTCTAGGCAAGAACCAAACCAGCGAACCTCTAACTGTAAGGCAACAATGCTACCACTGCACCATCAACTATGTAATGAATTGCAAATTCAGAAACCACAGATGTTATGATGAACAGAACAGAAGAAAATATGAGGCAAAACTCTGCAAACGTTTCACAGATGGTGGAGAGTAGGGAATTCAGGCTCTTGTTACCTGAACCTAGGGTACAGGGTTCAAGCCTGAGGGTCTCTAACCAGCTGGTATTCTATCCTGAGTTCTATAGCCACCAGTATCAATCAACTGGGACATTACACACACACACACACACACACACACACACACACACACACACACACACACACACATACACACCAGCTTTCTTGGCAAGCTAAAGCTCTGCAATACAATCATAATAAAATCCAAGCTGCAAAGTTTCTCAGCACTAAACTCCAAATGGCTTTCTCGGCAAGCTAAAATCCAACACACCACTCTTGGCAGCAGCAAAATAAAATCCTAATGGCTTTCTTGGCACACCTACCTGCAATGCAATCATAAAACATGCAAGCTGCAAAGGTTCTCATCACTAAACTCCAAACAGGCAAGCTAAAGCTTTGCTCTGCAAAAAAATCCAACACACCACTCTTGGCAGCAGCAAAATGAAATCCTTTCTCAGCACACTTACCTGCAATGCAATTATAATAACATCCAAACTGCAAAGTTTCTCTGCACTAAACTCACGCACACCACTCTTGGCAGCACACCTACCTGCAATGCAATCATAATAACATCCAAACTGCAAACTTAACTCCAAACAGCTTTCTTGGCAAGCTAAAGGTTTGTTCTGCAAAAGAAATCCAACGGCTTTGTCAGCAGCAATAAACTCCAAACGGCTTTGCTGGCAACAACAGAAATCAAATGCTGGTTCTGCTTGTCTGTGCATGCCAGAATGCACACTTCCAGTTTCCTGTTTGTGAATGTTCCTTTCCAAGACTGCTGATCTTGCAGTCCAATCCCCTTCCAGTCTATGTGGTTTGCACCACATAGACTTCTGTGGCAGTCTGCTGCCTTCTTCCTGGATCTGGATTGGTAAGGCAGCAGTCTGGATTCACTTTCTATGTGAAGTTACTGAAGTTATTGGATTGTACCATTGTGGCACACAACTGGTGGGGCTGCAGTACTGCAGTCTGATATCATGAGCCACCACTGGAGTAGTACTGTGTTATCAATTTAAGGACAGAGAGACTCAGGGCATTTGGTACTTGTCTTGAGAACATCAAACTCACCAGTACTCTGCCTATGCTCTATATGTAAGTTTATTTTAGAATTGTGTTTTCCCTTAGATATAGCTAGGAAATAAGAAGATTAGACTAGTTGTTTTTTCTGTATTCATGTCAGAACTATTCTACTGTATTATTTCCAGCATTTTCCTGTGATCTCTGAACTCTTGACTAGCACTGTGTAGTAAGAAGTATTGTCTTGTGTTCTTATTATTTATTATTAAATATTTTAAACCTTTCAACTGTAGCTGTTTTATATACAGATAATTTAAGCTCTAAAGTACATTCCATGTATGTCCAAGCCATCCCAAATAAGCCTTGCACAGTAATAATTGGACACCCTTTGATAAGGGCCTTATTAGTAGCTGATATTAGTGGTTGGTGGTGGTGATTACTACCTTATAGCCTGGACAGAAGGGTCATAGCTGAAGAACCTGTGCCAGCCTTCCCCAGGAGTGTCTGTGTGTTTGTATATAACTCATATCCCAAAGTGTGTGTGTATGTGTGTGTGTGTGTGTGTGTGTGTGTGTGTGTGTGTGTGTGTGTGTGTGTGTGTGTGTTTGTGTGTGTGTGCGTGTGTGTGTGTGTGTCAGCTATGTAGGCAGGGACACAAACCATTGGTTGGACAGAGAGGGTGCTGGAGGTTTTAGCTTGATCACTAGGCTGAGACCCTATAGCTGTGCCAGTGGGGAGTCTTATTGGGGATCTGGAGAGAAAGAGAGAAATCAGCCCCAGACTGGCTGTGATCTCTGTGTGCTCTGAAAGGAAATTGTACTTTACTGTGTGTGTATTTGTTATCCTCCCCTATGTGGACACCCCTCACTGGTGTTAGTGGTGAGGATTGAGGCTCCTTGATTGCTGGGCCAGTACACAGGTGTCACATATTAATTGGTGGCAGTGGTGCGATATCGACACAACATATTAATTGGTTGGCAATTGGCTTATAGTGGTGTGGATAGTGAATTCCTCTAGCTTGTGTACAGTGATCACTGAAGGTGTTTTTGTACTCTAAATCAGCCACGCAGTGAATACTCAGAGTTCAGATCACAATCATTTTATTTCTTTTGTTAGCTTAGTTAGTCAGGGAGAGCAGGCAAGCATGTCAGCAGAGGAGTATGGCAAGCTGACAAGGAGCCAGTTGGATGAGATGAGCCAGACTAAGGGACTGGTGCATGGAAACCTGACTAAGGCAGACATGATTGCAGCTTTGGTCACAGCTGCATCAGAAAACAGCAATCAGTAAGGCGATCAGACTGGCCGTGGAGATGTACAACACTCAGCGAATGGACAGCTCAGCCTTTCTGCAAAGGACTTAAAAATCCATCTGGAGCTAAAGAGACTTGAGTTGGAGGCCAGGTATTTGGAAACAGAAGCAGCAGAGAGACTGAGATGTCTACAGGTGAAGGAGAATGAGAAACGTCTATGCCTGGAAGTTGAAGAGAAGGAAATGCAGAGGCAGCTTGAAAAGGAGATGCTGACTCTTTCCCAGACACATGGAGGTTATGGGGACGTGAGCAACCAGATCCCAGAAGCAGAAAAGGTCAGTACATTTCTTCCGCAGTTTACAGCGGGGGATCATTTTGATAGTTTCATTCATATGTTTGAGAAGGTATGTGAACAGTATGATGTTGACCAAAGGCTCTGGGTACCGTTCCTGACCCCCTTACTCCATGGTAAAGCTGTAACTGTTTTGTCCAAAATGTCTGACATTGACTATTTTAATTATACTGCTGTTAAGAAGTGTTTGTTAGAATTTTTTAAGCTAACACCTGAAACATATAGGAAAAATGTTTGTGAGTATAAATGCAAGGCAGATGAAAGTGTGTGTGAATATGTTGCTGAACTGAGCACTTATTTTCATAGGTGGGTGAGTGGATATCAGATCACCACTTTTGAAGTGCTGGCAGACATTTTTGTGAAGAAGCCCTTAGCACTTTGCCTGAGGACATAAAGATCTGGTTAGCTGATAGACAATGTACTACTTCAGATGAGTTGGGGGAGAAGGGAGACCCATAACTTTGCAAGCAGGGCATCCCTGCACAGGAAAGGGACACCCAGTACTGCTCATGAGTCTAAAGGAACCCATGGTGAGCAGCCCAGACAGGCACAACAGAATCTGCCAGTAGCAGGGGAAGCCACTAGTCCAAGTACATGTCTAGGACCTAGGGTTAAATGCTTTGAATGCAACCAATGGGGCCATGTGATATACAGATGTCCACAGAGGCAAGGTGGGGAAGAAAAGATGAGGGAGCCAGTAAGTGGGAAAGACAAAATGCCAAAAGCCTGGGGGAGACCTAGACAGACCACATACTTGCAGCCAGGACTGGTGAGGTGGTTACTACAGGGAGGGAGCTACTCTGTAGCAGTGAGACTGAAGATGAGCCACAGCTGCTTGTGGGTAGTGATGTTCCCTTGGACAGAGTGACTGCAAAGGTAAAGGTGAGTAGTAGTACCCAGGCTGACAGTGAGGCACCACTGTCAGAGGATGCCAGACTTCCTGTGGAAGGGGGCCTGGGAAGGGTTACAAAGAGAGAGATGAGACAGGCTCAGCTCTTAGACTCTACATAAAAACAACTAATCTAATCTTCCTATGTCCTAGCTATATCTAAGAGAAAACACAGTTCTGAAATAAACTTACATATAGAGCACAGGCAGAGTGCTGGTGAGTTGGATGTTCTCAAGACAAATACCAAATTCCCTGAGTCTCTCTGTCCTTAAATTGATAACACAGTACTACTGACTCGTTTCAAATTATATCATTTCTCTCTGGTTCCTAGGCTAACAGAAACCGAGAGTGTAACAGCCCTTTTGATCTTGCACCTGGTCAGGAAGCTACAGCAATAAAAGACATTATACATAAATTCTAGCAATTAACTCTGGTCTCAAAACAATAGCAAGAATTCCTTCATCCAGACATCTCAACTCTGAGTTTGAGATCAAAGAATTATACAGTGCTTGACTTATCAACTTTTCTCCAGCAGAGTGCAATCTGGTTACATTTTTGAAGTTCAGTATTTAACAAAGAGAACAAGCATGTGGTTTACATTAATATTTACAAATGACAGAATTATCTACAAAATCCTATCTTGCTAGGCTGGCAGCCTTCACATATCTTCACAACAATGACTATTCTTTGAACGTAATTTTGAAAAGATAAAAAAAAACAGTCATGGGATTAAATAGTGCAAAGTTGGCAGTAGGTTTTTAATCTTCTTACAGTTGTCATACACAGACTTCTAAAGGCATTTATAACCCATAATTTATATTGTTTTACACTTTGAACTCTACAAAAAAAGATATATTTTTTCTACATAATGAATTTGTGACAAACATATAAAAACTAGTAAAGGCACACCATTTTACTTTAAGAATGTAAGACAATAGTAGAAGGATTTCTAGATCAAATAGGAGAGAAAGTAAAGTGTAGATAAAGTGAGTGTGGGATGGAGAAGTTTTCAGTGCAATCAACAGTAAACAAAATAAATGACTTCAGGTTACCTCAGACCTATATCACCCCATCCCCACACCGCAATTTTACTTTGTATAAAATTATGTGGTCCAATAAAATATGTTAGTAGAAGATGGAATTATCATCCTGTAACCAGGTTTTGGTGACAACTAACATATCCACCTTCTGAGATATAGCGAAATAATATATTTCATCTCTCTTTTACTTGGGTTTCTAACTCTGAAAGATAAGAAAGATAAGACTGTTCATACTATTTGAAATTGAATTATATCTTTCTGAGCTAAAGATAAAATGATTCCACAAATTTAAATAAAATTGGATTGATAAACCTTTTACCAAGGTGTCCCATGTGTCATCCATCAATAACAAAATATTTCTGTATTTTCTTCACTGATATCTTATTTAACATAAAAAAGAGAATTATTCTTGCAGTATTAGCAGAAGACAAAGAAACCCTAGATCAGGGGTCTGCAACCTTCACTATCAAAAAAGCCATTTTGGCCCCTCTTCCAACAAATAAAATTCATCAGGAGCCACAAAACCTGTTTGACCCCTAAAATGAAGATAACACAGTATATAAAGTTTTATATATAGTTATTATCCTAAATATAAATTAACTAAGTTTATAACAGCAATATTTAAAATCCGTCCCCATTTTTGTTCTTTTGTTGGGATGGCTTGATCGCTCTCAGTGTGTGTGTGTGTGTGTGTGTGTGTGTGTGTGTGTGTGTGTGTGTGTGTGTGTGTGTGTGTGTGTGTGTGTGTGTGTGTGTGTGTGTGTGTTTGTGTGTGTGATATCTCTCAACCTCTTAGAACAAAAAATCTGGACAAAGCCTTAAATAGTGGGACACAAAGGCCAAAAATAGGGACACTTTTTGAATATTGCACTTAAAGCTGACAGAATAACACGTTTTGCATTAGCATGAATTTTCTGAAGGGTATAAAGTCTAAAACTCAAATGTCTAGTTTTTCTGGCTTCACCCCTCATTGATTTGCCAGAAAGCCAATATTTTATGAGAAACAGACCAAAAATATGAGGCAAAAGTCAGGACATTCTGTGAAAAATCTGCACATTTGAGAGGTGTGTCTGTGTGTGTGTGTGTGTGTGTGTGTGTGTGTGTGTGTGTGTGTGTGTGTGTGTGTGTGTGTAAAATGCATGTTAACATCTAAGTTTATAAGTGCAATATTTAAAGTCTATCCCTATTTTTGTTCCTTTGTTCCCCTTTATTTGTGGCTCTGTCCACATTTCTTTGGTAAGGCTTTCAGAGGTATGGAAACCTTTCAGGAGATGCTGCTGCTGTCAGGGGATCTCTTGATTACTCTGTGTGTATGGAATGCATGGCAACAGAAATCATGTTATTCTAGCAAGTTTATGTTTATAAGAGCAATATTTAAAGTCCATCGCTCAATCGCTTTCAGTGTGTGTGTGTGTGTGTGTGTGTGTGTGTGTGTGTGTGTGTGTGTGTGTGTGTGTGTGTGTGTGTGTGTGTGTGTGTGTGTGTGTGTGCATGCATGTTTTGTTGTGCGGTAGAGTGTCCATTATTTTTCAAAGCTACAAGGAGCCACTGCAGAGGGGTGCAAGAGCCACATGTGGCTCGAGAGCCGCAGGTTGCAGACCCCCACCCTAGATGTTTCTTTTAAATGTTCCAGATGTAGCGGACCCAGTCCATTTTAATAATTAGTGTTATTAATATTTAATCATTAATTCTGAAATCATTTTTTGTGCTGTATACTATACCTGCTTTATACTATTTCTTTAATGTAGAAGAGACATAATGAAAAATAACTACTTTTACAGTTAAAATGTATATAATAAAGTTAAGACTTTCATAAAATTAAATGGTTGGCTTGAGGGATACATGTTATGACAATGTCAGTTGCTTCCAACTTACTGTATAAGGAAATGGAAATGTGACATCTTTGCTACACTGTTGGTTGGTAATGTATAATATTTAGAACTTCAGTGTTACATGGGTGCCCAGTTTCTGTGTTGGCTTGTGTACATGTGCAAGTGCAAAGTATTGATTCAAATATTTTTAGCAAAACAGCATACAGGTAAATAAAACATGTAAATCAGTGTCATTAGTTGATGACTATTGATAAGTATTAATACATAAAGGATCGTGTCATTTGCTGAACACTAATGAGCATGTTTAGATATATATATATATATATATATATATATATATATATATATATATATATATATATTTTTTTTTTTTAATTGGAAGATCATCATCCCATCCAATTTCCTGATTTTCTGACAAAGATAAAATAAGAAGTGAATTGTAACCATTCCCATTTTTGCATTATTCTTACCCCATTATCATATCATATGCCACTGTGTGTGCGTGTGTGTGTGCCTATGAGTCCTCAGCAGCCTCTATAAAGAAAATCAGTAGCCTCTGTGCAGAAAATTGGGTGCAACTATAAAACACAAGCATGGGAGAAAATGCAAAACAAGGCAACATCAGATTTTGCAGAGGCCACAGCCTCAGAAATGTAAAATATAATTAATTTTATTTTAAATGGAGGTAATTCCCTCTTCCTGCTCCCAGCCTTAGCAGTGTGTGATACCACTGGGATAAGTTGGTTAGATACTAGCTCATATGAATATCCTAGTAGATATTCAGATATATAATTTTTCAGAAACATGTTTCTTATGTTAGAGGCACTATTGCTGCATAGTTACATGAAACTGAGTGCATGCTTGATGAATAAATGGGGGGGTAGAAATAGCAAATGTAAACAACATATATAGCTTTTAAACAGAAATTGTCTTTCAGACCATCCTAATTAATACAGGTGACTGTCCCACATTTGTCTCCACCATGGGAACAGAGACTGTGCAACAGGCTGGTCTTTACTTTACTTATATTTGCTTGAACAGGTCACAATTTATTCGACAAAGTCCAGTGAAATCCAATAAAAACAAAGACAAGGTGAAGACTCAATATGAAAGTTAAGCGCTTTCATCTGACAAATGCAGACTTCTTCAGAACTGCCATCTTTACTACAATGTCTATCTTTATACACACAATGTTGGCGCCAATAAACCTTTTGAAATTTTAAAGTGATATCCTCTTAAAACAACAATGTTCAAAGCAATATTCAAAACAAAATTGAAAACAAACAATACTGACTGTATAAAATGCACTATGCTTTGTAAATACCTAAATACAAAAATATTAACACTACAATGCAATGCAATGGTGGATATAACACGAAACTTGTACTAAAACTACCTGTAAGGTCTTGTATATGCTATGATTATGATGGACGATAGTTTAGTACAGAAAGTAGGCACATTCCCCAAATTTATTTATAAGACAGGTCCCAACTTGAAAAGGATAGTAGAACGTAATACACAAAATGTTAGGACAAAGACAAAAGGAACTATGAAATGCAGAGCATGCAAACAGTGTAGTTCCATAAATGAGAAAGATGGATTTAAATTAAAAAAATGTTAGTGGAACATACATCAAAGGAAGGGCAGGAAACTGCAATACTAAATTTGTGGTCTATATGGCAACTTGTGAGGCATGTTCCGTGTTTTACATAGGAAAGATGGAAAGGCAGTTAAGACATTGCATCTATGATCATATGTACTGTATTAAAACTCAAGATAAAAAGAATGCTCTATGTAGACATAAATTACAAAATGGGGACCAACATTATTTTAAATTTATTATTATAGATCAGGTGGATATGACAATAAATGGTGGTAATCTGAAGGCTATTTTAGCCATGAAAGAGAGCAAATGGCAAATATTAATGGACGCCACTAGATTTCCAGGCATTAATGATTATATAAGTATAAAACCATTTTTATGCCTGGCATAGGGATACATTATCTTGCAACAAATGCTTATATATTGCTCATATATTGCACCAAATGCTTATACATTATTAAAACTTACACATATTATATAGTATATTTTTTTCACATATTATTTTATTAATGACCATATATCATTATACCTTATTATACCTTTTTATATGTTTATTTTTTAGCTGTGTGAAATTAAGGGTATATGTGACACATCAGTTCATAGCATATACAGGACCTTACAGGTAGTTTTAGTACAAGTTTTGCGTTATATCCACAATTGCATTGCATTGTAGTGTTAATATTTTTGTATTTAGGTATTTACAAAGCATAGTGCATTTTATACAGTCAATATTGTTTGTTTTCAATTTTGTTTTGAATATTGCTTTGAACATTGTTGTTTTAAGAGGATATCACTTTAAAATATCAAAAGGTTTATTGGCGCCAAAATTGTGTGTATAAAGATAGACATTGTAGTAAAGATGGCAGTTCTGAAGAAGTCTGCATTTGTCAGATGAAAGCGCTTAACTTTCATATTGAGTCTTCACCTTGTCTTTGTTTTTATTGTTTTTATTGGATTTCACTGGACTTTGTTGAATAAATTGTGACCTGTTCAAGCTGAGGAGTCGTTGTGCCGTCCTGTACCATATTTTTGGAACTACGTTGTTGCTATTCTGAGTTTTTTATTCACTTATATTTGGTATTGTTGGTTTTATTCTTTTGAATTTGTTATGAGTCCATGGATCAATTAGTGTCCTCTAACTGGAATATGACTTTTGTGGCTTCAGTGTATTTTCTACCTCAGTACAATATCACTGACTGTCTTGGGTGTTTATGTTGATCTCTCTGCTGCCTGCATTTCCTTACAATTGAATTATTTGTGGGATGTCAACTAACACAAGAAAACATACTGGATTTGCTGCCTCTGTCAGTGTAATTCAAAAGGCAGTTGTTCTGTTTGTACAATGTTCTAGATCAGATATTCACAAAACACGTTTTGGCATTTGCTTGTAAACCAATCTAAATTGTTAGTTTCAATGTGGTAGTTTCCTGTTTGAAATTACCTGCTTTGTTATCAAAACACTGCCCTACTGCATGTGCATTTACAGGAATGCATCAACTCTGTGTGGAAAGTGAATGTAAATTTCAGTTAATGATATACAGTTCTTTGGTCCTGAAAGTGATAACAAAAAGATAAGAAAAGAAAAGTATTTTAAATACTCAGAAGAAATGTGTAACTACATGTTGCTAGCTTCATTGTAATTCTGAAAAATGTATTTTCTCCTAGTATGATTGTCTTTCTAATGGTTTAAGAAACTCAGTTCCTAAAATGAGGTGTATTAAAGCTATTGCACTGGACTGTATGTGCACAAAAGGGTGAATTAAGTGAGTGCCCATGAGGTATGCAAAGTATTGACCCCTGCATGGTCAGATATCTAAATCCCCATTATGTGGGACATAATGAGGCACAGAATCTAAGGGAGTTGCAGCTTGTGTGAATAGGGAACTGCACTAAAGCTACAGAAACTGACCACAGAATTGCATTCGCTGTGCAGGAGAGCTGGGCAAAGTATATCTCTGTCCAGCCATCCATCTCTCGATGCTCAGATTCACAGGAATGTCATGTCCTCATATGAGTATGTAGCTCAGGATTGACTTTTACCACTTTTGGATCATTATCAGAGGTATGAAATGATAATTATAAGTCCAGCATTTACAAAAAATAAAGTGTGATTGTCCAGGGAAAACAGTGACTACTGAGCAACACAGTAAAGACTTTAACATGTAACTAAGTCATTTATTTGTGTAATTTATCTGAAGCTTTTGTCACATGGCCTCTGCTGAAAAGGGACTGATAATCCAGTTGGAATTTCCCTGAATTTTGATGATGAGGATATATTAACTGTGTAAAATAATGGTGAAAATGATGAAAGATGTGGTAATTTGAAAACGATAATAAAACACA